>NW_023395545.1:0-45717 GCF_002127325.2 Helianthus annuus | reverse complement strand
ATAACAATTATCGGTATTGTTGTCCACTTAAGCTCAACTTATCAGATGTAATCATGGCGAGGGGATACGTTAAGGTATAATTTATACTTACTGACCGGTGTTCATCCACATCGCGACACATTCCCGTATCAAGGTATGCAATGCACGAGGGTTCATCTTACCGGTGAGTATACCGATTATCATCTGTTTGACCGTATATGATGTGAGATTCTCACTTATTTTGATTTGAAAACAAGCCCTATGTGATAGAATCAATTATTGATGTGGAACTTGATTTTCGATGCATGAAGGCACAGGAGCAAGTCCGTGAACAGGTCAGTACTTTCGTACAGTAGAGAGACGAACTTGACTCCCGGATAAATGTGATATTTTATCACTTATTTGTTTGGACATGTGATTGTTTATCAATTATTGAGGTCGAATGCAGTATGTACACGTATGTATGGTATCATGGAAGATCTAGACTTGCGTCCCCGTTATTTTTCGGTAAAAGATACAACCATGATACCCAGATGATAAGCAGCATAAAGACCGAATATCTCAGAACCTCGGCAATCTATCAAACGAAATTTCGGTACTAAGACCATATGCCAATGAATGGTTCCCACCTGGTCTTCAGTCGATTAAGATTTATATCACCATGCACACTTTAAAAAGATTGTGAGCCTACCGATACATCTTATATAGAGCTGCTTATCGTTTTTCATTTAAGGTTTAAAGAGGTTTGGATAGACCACCGATATACTATCATTTTCTCTTTTACTCGCCAGGAAACTCATTTTTGTTTTTCTATTGTTTTTGTGTTTTTGAAATTTTTCGATGTTTTTGGATTTTCAAATTTAGATTTACTCCCCATAAAATCAACAAACTAAGATAAATTTAAAGACACAAAGATATTTACAAAAATGATTTTCCGATGTTGGTTTAACTCATGTTTTACCTCAATGTCGTTTACCAAAATTAATTTTAATCAGAAATGATTTATCGAATTTTGGAAAAATGAGTTGACACGTCGGTAAGCGGTGCGGACCATGACAACATTGACGAGTTTCATAGTGAAACAATCACGTGTGAGGTGATATTTAAGTTCAACGTGTCAGGTCAAAGAGTGTTGTACGAGATGATATAATTCATAAAGCAGCTTAAATATTAACAAGTATAGGAGAGATTAGAAATTCAAAACCGTATCCTGCAACTGCTTCGTGCATTGCAAGGAACCTGAGTGCTCTCCAAAACTGGATATCCACCTGGTGTGGACTTCAAAGCCGATTTTTGTAGCTACTGAGAAATCTCTTCACAGCAACAAGATCAAAAACCTCCAGGTCCGGCTGGTCTTCCATATTGCACCAGCGAAGGTCTTTGTCTTTCTCTTTCAGAAGTAGTGTGCGGATGTTCAATCCACGCCAAGGCATCTGCACACATTTCATTGTATTCTTTCCTGAGGACCCGATCAAAAACCATAACAACCAAATTTTGGCACATTTTTCATCTGGTCGAATTTTTCAACTTCATTCAACCACATTCTTTCACCAACATATTCTTCTTCTTTTTTTTCCCTCTCTCTCCATCAAAAGCAACAACATTCTCCTAGATGTAACAATATTTTGGAGCCTTATGTCGCCAATTGTGCATGGACGCTCCACTATCAATAATCCTGAGACTACCAATAGTTCCAATAGTTCCTCCTGGAACATCCTGCACACTCATTCAGAGATTAGTTGGAGAGGGGGACCCAAGCCTTCACAGACTTGGGTCGTCCGTCATCATCGAGAATTGTAACATCCATTTCCCGATGATTCGGAATTGCGGTAGCTCCCCCTGAAACTGTTCCCGATTTTGGTATCCAAATCTGTTTCTGTTTTTCATGTTTATCATCCGATTTAACAGATTTTGTTTGGATAACCTCTGGTTTCAAAACCTTTTCAACTTCTTTTCGTTGTTTCTTTTTCTGTTTCATTTCCCGTTGTTTAACAAGACGAGGGTCCTGTTTCGGTGAAACAGATCTTTTATGGTAATAGTTACCATAAGGGGGTTCAACCTTTGACTTTCCCTTGGTGAGATATGGACAATTCTTAATGATGTGCCCATACTCACAGCATTCAAAGCATGATCTGCGCTCAACAAACCTCGGAGTATCATAACTGTAAGAGCTTGATGATGAACTTCGTAATCTTGAGGTACTTGGTCCTACATCACAACCGTTTGTGTGTTGTGTATAGTTGTTTTGACTGTTTCTTTTCAAAATTTTACTTTGTTTAACAAAATCCGTGTTGGATTTGTTTTCGAAAGTTTCAATTTTATCAGTCCCTCTGGAATTCACGAAGTTTATTTTCCGAACCTTTTTCTTGTTTTGGCTCTGTTTGCCTTTTCCATTTTCTTGGCCGGCATGATTTTGTGCACGGGGATCATCAACCTTTGCTTTCAACTTATGAAGATATGGACAATTTCGAATTATATGTCCAATTGTACCACATTCAAAACATGATCTTCGTTCAACAATCCCCGAAGTATGATGTGATCATCTTGTCGATGATGAACTTTGTGATCCCGAGGTACTAGGTTTCGAACTGTTTGGTTCATTTCTTTTCAAAACCGTTGCTTGTTTAACGAAATCTAAGTTAGATTTGTTTTCAAATGTTTCGATTTTGTCCGTTCCCTTTGATTTCACAAAGTCCACTTGCTTGTTCTTCTTTTGGGTCTGTTTCTTCTGACCCTGAGTCGGTGATTTTCCTTTTGGTTTGGTATGATTTGGCTGCCTTTTCTCTGTTGGTAATTTCTGATTGCCATATTGTTTTCGAATTTCGGCCTTTGGAATAGGAGGACACTGTGTTACTGTAACACGTGATCCTGTCTTTCCCAAAAACTTACTTGTCGAGTTTTCAAAGACTTTACTGATTAAAGATTGATTAACATTCTTAATAGGAAAATCTTTGTCGGAATAAATTTTATCATCACCAACAAGAGTGTACAGCAAATTCACACTCTCTGACTCTTTTGCAGACGAGGACTTGATTGCAACAGTCTTAGCGGGTTTTGCAGGAGGATCACATAAAATAGGATTCTCAAGAGGTATGTCCTCTTCTTTGATTTCCGCATCAAACTTTGCTAAGTCAGTATCATCAGATTCATCATGAGAAGAATCAGCATCCTAAATAATAACTGGAGGATCCTAATTCAGTTCAGCAGAAAGCACACATGTATCTGCTGATACATCTGAATCTGATGATACTTCTTTCTTGTATCCGAGTCCTGTTGCAAATTCTTTAACATCTAGAGGAACAGATGGTTCAAAGAACGTTCTATCCTCCTCATCAGGCATGGCATCATAATTGTGTCTCACAGGTGGTGGACATTTCTTGTAACCTATGCATGTGACATCCCGTTTCTCTTTCTGTACGTCAATGATGTGATCCAACACATAGCTAGAGCTCAAATAACTGTCTGGCTTAAGCTAGATCGCCTCACTTTCTGTTTTAACACAAGCCATTTCCTTTTGCATAATCTCAAGGCGAGTTATATACAAATTAATGTCAGTTTGTTTTCTGGAAACCATTTTTGTTAATTCGGTTTTATCTTTCTTCAATTTCTCAATTACCGATTTAAACTTCTTTTCATGGTTTTCATAAAACATGTTGGCTTCAGTGCACTTGGAAAGATCCACGGTGAACTTCTGGTTGTGGATAAACGTCACATAATATTTGTCTTGCAAAGCCTCGTGTTTGCTTTGCAACTCACACCACTTAGCATTCAATGAAACATGTTTGTCTTGCAAGTCAAACAAACTAGCTTGTAAAGCATCATGTTTGCCTTGCAACTCAGACATGTTTGCTTCTAAATCAGCACACTTAACTCTTAATCTAGCACAATTATCGCAATCAACAATAGTGGGTTCATCGACACATACCTGACTGGAATCACTCTCAGGTGTTGGCCTTTCTGCATCAGAATCAATAACCTTCCTTGATGATTCACATTCAGATCCATCCTCGCTTGAACTTGAAGTTGTATCATCCTCAACTAAAGTTGAAACATCTTCATCTGAACTTCTGTCATGTTCAGAACTGTCATTATTTCCTGAGGATTCACCATTGCTGGCATCTTTGACAATTTCAGCATACAACGCCGTTTTTGTCTGACTACTGTTCCTTGAATCAAGAGATGTTGGTTCTACAGTAGAACGATGGTGTTGTAAAGCAACTAGTGGTAATGGATATCGATACAAGTCTGTTGTCGGAGCTGGCTTGACAGGAACCTGTATCGGATTGCCATGTAAGTCTGTGCTCGTGACAAATGCCGTTTGAAGAGGAGCATGAGAGACTGGTCTTGCAGAAGAGGTGCTTGAGGTTCCATAGTACATCTCTGGATTCTGTGGCACTGGAACCTTCTTTGCCTTCAGAGTTTCTTTCTGATCTTTATTCTCCAAAAGCTGCACGAAGTCGTTGATGTTTGTTGTAGCCAAGACCCCGTTGTATTTCAGAATCTCCAAGAAACTATTCCACTAGGGTGGCAACGCATCAGCAAACTTCTTCACTACCTCCACTGGAGTTGTCACAACCCCAAAATTACCCAACTCTCTAAGCAAGTGATAGAACCGACTTGTCATGTCTCCCAACGATTCCTTTTCCATACACGTGAAGCCATCGAATTCTTTCTTGAGTAGATCGTGACGCAATTGACGTGTTGCTTCATTACCTACCCATCTGGTCTTCAACGCATCCCACAATTTCTTCGTTGTCTTGAAACTGACAAACTGATGGTAAATATCTTTGCTTAACGCCTGAGTAAGAATGGCGTATGCTTTCTTTTCAAGATCATACGACTTCTTTTGATCTTCTGGAAGATCGGCAAACGTAGCAGCAGATGAAGCGGCAACCTCTATTGTTTGATCGAAATCTGTGGTGAAACGTAACCACAACCCTGTATTTTGTCCCAGCACATATGTGTAGAACCTATCAACCCATCCTGGATACTCATTTAAATGCATCAACTTCGGAGGCCTATTCAAACTTCCGGTTTCGCTTTCGCTCAATAGAATACTTTGAATACTAGGCGTCTGATTTGATACGAAAGCCCATTGACCGGTTGATATAGCATTTGCTTGCGAAGATGTCGATACGGGATATTTGGCCCATGAAGGAGATAAACTAGTATTCCGGTATTTTCCCTCATCCGGAGACGGAGTTCCCCACCAACTTGGATTCATGTTTGATAATTAAGAATAAATCCCTGACAAACACACTTAAAGCAAACTGTTAAACCACTTTTTGAAACCTTTTGTTAAAAATTCAAGTGTTTCGATGAAACACGTTTCGAAATTTTATCTTGACGAAACAGGCCCAAGCTTATAATGACGTAACAGGGCCCAAAATTATTTAAAGCCCAAATTGTTGACCAAACAGTTTTATAAATTTTGGGCTTTATGATTGACGAAACAAGAGGGAATATGGGCCCAAGAGGTCGACGAAAAGAAATTTTGTTTTGGGCTTAATACTCGACGAAACAGTGTAACACAAGAAGCCCAATATGTGGCGAAATGGAATCAAGCCCACAGAGTCAACGAAACAAAAGTTAAAAGTCCAACAAGTGTTTCGTCGAGTAAGTTTGACGAAAAGGAAATTATGTTTGTTTCGTCGTTTATGTTTTGACGAATCAATTCTGTTTCGTTGAATATCTGTTTCGTCAAAAAGGTAACTGGGTTGGTGAAAAGTTGGTACGCTTGACCTTATCTACCTGACACACCAGACAACTTTCGGCTACACCATTCCCAAACTTACCAACCAATAAAGTTTATCAATATTTTAATCCTTTTCACAATTTTCAACAACAAACAACTTTCATAATTTACTTTCAAAGATCAAAAAGTTGATTCTGTGAAGAACACTTGAAGATGATATGAACACTATGAGTTTTCCGGTGACGGAAAATTTTCCGACACACGATTTTGCTAAAAATGTTTAATAAAAACCAATGACTAACATGTGCACATGAGAAACAACAAGGTTTTTAACAAAACACCAAGCAAAACACAAGATTAAACCCGATTTAAAGATGTTTTCCAGAAAAATATGAACTTTATAAACCCGAAAAACACCAAGAACACCTCGGTTTTAACAAGGAGAAGAGCCAAGGAGAGCCAAGGCTCTGATACCACTTGTAGGTCCGGCTAGGAGGATCTAGTCGCCTAATCCTTGTGTACAAACCAACCTGGTTGTGCGGAATCCAACCGGAAAGGCAAACCGAGATAGAACACGCAAATACACGACACACAATATTCACCGATTAACACCTCTGTATTAATACGTATGAAAGGTTCAGTTACAAGCTCAATGTTTACAAATTTACTCTGCAAACTCTCTCACAGTGTGTGGGTTCTGTGCTCTCAACTATGTGCTCTTTTTTTGTTCAGTGTGTCTGCTTTTCTTATCCACAGACTAACTATACAGCACCACGAAACTGAATAATACACGGCGAATCAAGACCAAACTCGACGAATCACATTTGATATCGACGAAACAGAGTTGAGGTTGATGAAACAGACTTGTTTCGTCAACTATACACATGTTTCGCCAATGTTGGGCTTGGGCCCAAAGAGTGTTTCGCCAAAACATTGTAAGCCCACTGATTGATGTCTTGTTTCATTGTCTTGCATTCAGCCCATGGACTAATGTTCATGATCTTTTGATGGTTTGGCCTGTTCTTGATTTTGATGTATATGTTGGAGGAAAGTCGTGTCATCAACCAAGTCTCGTTGCGCGAGTCACGTCCACAAATAATGTATCAACATCTTTAAATTACAACGTTTTGATTCGATTCAAATACTAAATCCCATTGTTTAAATAATATTAAATTTTGGCATACAATAATATATTTTTTTGGTTACGGTTTAATTTTAAACCATTCCATACTTCTGTGTGGCTCTAAAATAAAATAATATATCTTGTAACTGAAAATTTGTTCCATATGTGGTTTTTATTTAATTTTTAATTTAAAGATTAGAAAAATTAGTCATTCTCATATAAATATGATTATAAATTGATATTTACAATATACATAACATGCAAATTTTATTTTTCAACATGGGGCTTCATACACACACTAAAATTGGTCTAAAATTAATTTGTGTCTAAAATTCTTAGGCCTTTACGTTTCCAACATCCCATAAGGTTTCTGGCACAAGAAAAGATGTAAAAAAATAGACATAACATATTCTTTCAAAACCCAAGAAAATCATCTCAAAATGAACCATGCATTTGTGTAACATATTCTGGTCAACCTGAAATCCTCTAACTCGTTGACACCCATGGTTTATCATCTAAACTTTTAATTTCCCATTTTTAATAGTTCGACAATGAACTAAATAGTAAGATCATATAGATCTATTTTAAAATGCATTATTTGTGAAGTTTGATTCTTTGGTCAGTTCTTCAAACAAATGACACTACTTCTGTCTTCTCAACAATCAATCACTCTGACCAATCTAGACAAAAACTTAATTATGAGCAAAGCAATATTATAGAGTTAAACATGATATGAAATTAAAAACACAAATATGTAACTGAATGACTTAAAAATTTTTTGTAAAGTAATCATCTTTGCCTGTGCCCAACTCTTGAATGGGATCATAAAAGCGCTATCACCTCCATTCATCACTGGATAGTTCTTGTAAGCTTGCAGTTGGAATAAAAAATGAATCTGAATAATTTAAGCTACACAACTTCAAAAGCTCTCCAGATTGTTGCTTCAATGATGGATCATGATTCATCACACCCACCATGTATAAAAACATGGGGCTCACACACTCTTGCTTAAAGCGAGTTCACTTTCTAAGACAGTTTATAAAGCATCCAGGATGAAAATGTAACCCACGAGAATCGATGTGTGTTTTGATTATTATCATTATATTATTAAATGTGCATTGATGTGCAACCCATGGTTGCCATCAAAAATATAACGTAGAGAAAAAAATAAAGTGAGTTATGGGTTTTAGTTAAATGATTATTAAATGTGCATTGATGTGTAACCCATGGTTTCCTTCAAAAATATAACGTGAGTTATGGGTTTTAATTAAATTAAATGATTACATTATACACACACTAATTGCTTATTTGAAACCTGTTGATGCACTTTTGTGTCTGTAACTAGTCTTGTAATTACGATGTATTTTGTACGATCTTTTGTCGTTTATCAAGTCTGTATTTGCCGTCGACCAAGTCGGATATCCTCCTATCCGCTTGTGTCCGACTTGTTTGTCTCCTTTTGGTATGTAATGATAACACCAACAATGCATGTTGCATACAAGGGTATTTCTGTCATTATGATTGTGTCTGTTTGTGGTTTGCTGCAACTGTCTGTTTGCAGCAAACAGAACACATATTGCAGCCTTCGACGAAACAGACTGTTTCGTCGAACATATGACGATGAAACAAGCCTTGGTCATTTGATTGTGTTTCGTCGTGATCAGCGACGAAACAGACTTGTTTCGTCGTCTGATTGGGCTTGTTTTGGCCCAGGTCTGGCCCATTGTGTTTCGTCGAGCCCACCTTGTGTTTCGTCGAACTCTGGCCCAAGCTGCTATATATAAACACATTCTGTTTGGTTTAGAAGTTAGAGATGAGAGCATACCCTTAAAGTCATTCTGTCAAAACTGTGTTTGTATCAGTTGGAATTCTCATCCAGTTTAATCAATCGATTGTGGTTCATTGGTTAAACCTCTATGTTACTGATTTCTATGTTTGATTTGGCTTAGTTACATGGATTCCGCACACGTGACTTTGTTTTCTATAAACAAGGATTTGGTTTTGTTATCGATCCTCCGATTTCGGGACCTACAAGTGGTATCAAAGCTCTAGGCTCTTATCCTTGTTTAAAATCAAACATAGTTAGATTTTTATCAAGTGTTTGTGGTTGATTTTCAGAAAAGGTGTTCTTAAAAACTAACATTTTCCGGAAAAGTGCTATAAAAATGCTTGAATATTGTGTTTGCTAAAGAGTTTTATCAAAAACCTTGTTAGATTGATTGTTCTTGTGATAAACCGGGTTTCTAGTGAAAGTCTTGTGCAATTTCGCGTTTTCGGAAAATTTGTCGGTGACCGGAAAACTCATATTTTTGGGGTTGTTCTTCATATTTGCCTGGTTTTGGTCCTAAAACATACGGAAAACTCATATTTTTGGGGTTGTTCTTCATATTTTTGGGGTTGTTCTTCCTAAGTGGAGTCCATTCATTGAGCTTCTAAAACATACGGGTGCTCTGGATGCAGCCAATGCCAGTCTCTATGAATTCTTTCAGAAGTTGGAGCACAAGAACGAAGAGGAAATTCGGAAGGCTAAAACAATTGCAGCTGCGCCTCCTCAAAACACAGAAATATATTTGCCTGGTTTTGGTCCTTCAGCTAGTTCTAGTTCCGTTTAGCAACCGATGCTTCAAACGGCGTCTGTATCCAATACAAGCTCTTCTCCGTTTCCACAGTTCAATCAAGCCCAACCACAGTGGGATCAAAGTGCTTATCTTTCAGAATCCATACCTCCACCTCAAGTTACCACTACTCAACCACAGTTAGATCAAAGTGCCTATCTTTCACAATCAATACCCACACCTCAAGCCCAACCACAACAACAACAAGCTCATTATACCAACAATCCTCCACCCCTAAACCCTAACACGGTCAGAGTCGATACTTCAAACCTCTCACAAGTTAGCATTGAAGTAGCAAAGGAGCACATGGAACTCATTAATACAATGGTCACTGCTTACTGCGGTTTGGTCGCAGGTCAAATTGGAAACATCAATATGACCAATGAAGATTATCAACAGATCGACCGTGATGAAATGGAGTTAATGGATATCAAATGGGCATTTGCAAGTGCAGTTAGAAGGGCAAAGGACTTCATGGCTCGAACTGGAAGAACTTTGTTGGAAGGCAAAAAGGATACGAAGTACGGGTTTGATATAAATGCAGTCACATGTTTCAATTGTGGCGAGAAGGGACACTTCAAACGTGAGTGCACCCGACCAAGCAAACAAGGCAATCACAACCCATTCAGAAATCAGACGAGTACTTCCAATGTCAATGCCCATCAAGAGAATCGTGAAAGGAGGATGGTAGCAGTGAATAACAATCCGAACCAATCTCGACCATCAAACCCCAATCGAGCATTGACCGTTCAAGCTAATGAAGGGTGTGATTGGTCTGTACAATTTGGGGAAGGCGATCAAGGAGGAGGAATAGCGTGTTATGCAAAGATCATCATTCACATCAAGCACGTTCACAAGGAAGAATTTTCTGAAAGTGACGACAATTCGGGTTATACCGGGAGTTCTGATGAAGAAAGTTCTATTTCGGGCGATTATCACTCTGATTCTGATGTGAAGGAAGAAGCAAGTTCTGATGTTGATGACTTATTAAATGAAGCAGATGAGTTGAAATGTCAGAAATCAGTTCTGATCAAGAAGACTGCTGTAGCATCTAAAGAAATGGAGAAGTTCTTCTCTGAAGATGGATCTTTTTCTTTTCAAACTGCCTTTATGGCAAATGTCTCAGCTTCTACGAGTCAGGTAAATTCTGAAACTCCTGCTTCTAGTGTTTGTAAGTCTTGTGCAGATTTGAAGCTTGAATCCGAAAAGCTTCATAGTCATAATCAAAGTTTAGTTATTGAACTGTCTAAGTGCAAAGAGGCAAATATGGCTTTATTCGAAACGAAAAGGAATTTAAATCTGTAATTGAAACCTTAATGAAAAGTGTTTCCAAAGTGAACAAAGTTGTTTATCATAAACAAGTTAGCATTAACGATTACATTAACATTGTTGAGGAAACCAAAAAGGAACTAGCCATTGCCAAATGCGAGCATGATGCTATCAAGCAAAAATTGGAAAGTTATTCTAACTCCCGATTTGTGCTTGATCACATCATTGACGTTCAACAACTGAAAGGAAACAAGAAAGGCGTAGGGTGTGAGAAGTGTCCGCCCCCTTTAAGACATAATTATACTCATATGCCTGATGAAGAGGATATGCCTCGGTATGAACCCAATGTGCCTCTTGATTTTGAGGAATTTTCTACTGGCCTAGGGTTCAAACCGGACAGTTCTTCAAGTACATCATCTGAGCAACCAGAAACCTCAACATCTACGAAACAAAGTCCTCCAATCATTGAGGACTATGAGTCGTCTGATGATGAATCAGAATCAGATGTTAGTGATCAGGATAAATCACTTGACAAGATGAAAGGAGTAGAAATTCCTCTTGAAAATCATATTCTTTGTAATCCTGATACTCCTGATGTTCAACCAGTTGTCAAACAAGTGATAGATCCTGTCAAAAATGACAAGACATCTGTGTCTACCATTAAGAGTAATAATGTGTGGTACACTTTGGTTGGTGATTCTAAAATCTATTCAGATCACGATTTTCCAATTAAAAATGTCAATCCATCTTACATTGATAAAGTTTTTAAAGATAATACAAACAAGTTTTTGGGAAAAACAATTCCAGGAGTCATTGTAACTCAATGTGATCCAATTCCAAAAGCTGAGATCAGGAAACAATTTGGAAATCAAAAACCACCAACAAAGCAACAACCTATTGCTTCTAAGGGTAAACAACCAGAAAGGCAAGCTCAAAAGCCTAACGTTTCTCAATCAAATTTTGAAACAAAAGGGGCTCGTTATCAGAAGAAAAACAGTAATGTCAAATTTGTAGCATCAAAGGGTACCGATAAAATTGACACTTTTGAAAACAAATCAAACACCGATTTTGTACAACAAGTCAAGATTTTAAAACGTAACAGTCAAAACAACTACACTCAACATACAAACGGGTGTGATGAGAAAGCAAGTACCTCAGGTTCTACGGGTTCAACATATGTTGGTCAATCAGATTCTCCTAAGTTTGTGGAAAGGAGAACGTGATTTAAATGTGGGCATATCATTAAGAACTGCACAAACACTCCAAAAGATAAATTTGTTGAGAAAGCACCACCTGAAAAGGTTCACCCTCAACGTCGTCCCGTTTCACCAAAACATGATAAATGAACTGTTAAGGAATAAGAAACGAAACAACGACATAAAAATATCAAAGCTGTTGAAAAGGCTTTAAAATCTGAACTCAAAACAGTAAAAAGGGAACCAAGTGTTTCACAACCATTAAAACTAGAAGTTTCAAAATCTGTGTACAAAACTCAATCTGGTAAACAAAAACAAACTTGGAAACCTAAGACGGGTGATAGTTCAGGGGGAGCTGCTGTGTTTGAAAATCATCAAGAAATTGAGATCACTTTCCTTGATGCTCAGGGACGACCCAAGACCACTAAGGCTTGGGTCCCCATCCACAACTGATCTTTGAATGATATGTGCAGGATGTTCCAGGAGGAACTATTAATAGTCATTGGATTGTTGATAGTGGAGCATCCAGGCACATGACAGGCGACTTACGGCTTCTATATGATGTGAGAAATATTAGAGGAGGCTATGTCGCATTTGCTGGAGACAAAGGCGGATACATCACTGGAGAGGGAATGATCTCCAATGGTGTTGTATGTTTCGATAAGATCAATTATGTTCGTCAAATTGATCATAATCTTCTCAGTGTGTCGCTGATCTGCGATAAAAAGTTCACCGTGCATTTTGATGATGCCGGTTGTTATGTGCTTAAACCTGGTTTCAAAATTCCTAAAGAATGGATTCTCTTATCGGCTCCAAGAGTTAATGATCTGTATATTCTTGATATGAGCCAAGCAATTACAACATCTGCACAGGTCACTTGTTTTGTCTCAAAAGCCACAAAGAAGGAGTCTATATCTTGGCACAGAAGAATGGGGCACATTCACTTGAGGAAGGTGAACCATTTGGTGAAAACAATCTTGTGAATGGTGTGCCTGTGAGAAGTTTTCATCTACAAGATATCTGTGTTTCGTTCCAGAAAGGAAAGCAAACAAAGAAGTCTCACCCTTTGAAGAAAATCAACACTGTTAGCATGCCTCTCGAACGTCTTCATATGGACCTTTTTGGACCTATGAAACACAAGACAACATTCGGAGATGCTTACAGTCTAGTGGTTACTGACGATTATTCTAGATTTTCTTGGGTATCTTTTATGGCACACAAGAGTGATACTCCTGGCATCCTCAAAGATCTTCTTACAATGTTGGAGAATCTCTACACGTTGAAAGTTAAGAGGATCAGAAGCGACAATGGAACGGAGTTCAAGAATCGTGTGATGGATGAGTTCTGTACTTCTAAGGGCATTCTTCATGAATACAGTTCTCGCTACACTCCACAACAAAACGGTGTCGCTGAGAGGAAGAATCGGACGATAATTGAAACTGCAAGAACAATGTTGGTGGAGTCGGAACTCCCTGTTCAATTCTGGGGGGAGGCTGTGTCGACTGCTTGCTACACATTAAACCGAGTTCTTACAGTTAAGAGGCATGGCAAAACTTGTTTCGAACTTCTACAGAAAAGGAAAACGGATCTTTCTTACTTAGAACCTTTTGGCGCTCCATGTACCATGATTGAGTCGGATGGAAAGTTTGGCGCAAAAGCTATTGATGGTTTCTTCCTTGGATATGCAACTCCAAATTTTCGTGTATGGAATCTGGCAACTAAAAAGATTGAACTATGGAGTGAAGTAAGGGTTCAAAGGTACACAAGTCCTGTTAGAGCTCCGGGTGATCCTTGGATGTTCGATTACCATGGACTATTTGACTCCTTTAATCTGCCAACCTTTGACGAAGAATCTGCAGCTGCTAGAATGTTGTTCGACAGTGACAACGCTGCTGGTTCACCATTGGTTAGACCTGTTATCGATTACCCCCAAGGTTCTAATTCGGTTAACAATACGGTACAAAAGGAGGTATTTGAAGTTGCTACTGATTACAATGAGTCATCGGAAGATGATGAATATCATGATGCAGCAGAAGGATCTTTAGCTCCAGTTGCTCCTGTTCAAGGTACTTCTTTAGAAACTCCTCATGTGTAGAATGTAGATACTGCTGAAGGGAATGCGTCCACTTCTACACATATTCTAGGTGTGGACGTCAAACAAGAGGTGTACGTCGAACAACCTCCAGGTTTTGAAGATCATATTCACCCCGATCGGGTCTGGTTGCTCAACAAAGCTCTTTATGGCTTACATCAAGCACCTAGAGCTTGGTACGCAACCTTATCCAACTATCTTCTGGAGAATGGATTTCGATGAGGTCTTATTGACTGCACTCTCTTTATCAAGGAACAAGATGGAGATCTTCTGTTGGTACAGGTATACGTTGATGATATCATATTTGGTTCTACTATGATTCCATGTGCAGGCAATTCGAACGTATTATGCAGGAAAAGTTCGAGATGAGCACTATGGGGGAGATGATTTCTTTTTGGGCCTACAAGTTCAACAAACTGAGTCTGGGATATTCATCCATCAGACTAAATATGTTGGTGACATCTTGAGCCGGTTCCAGATGTCAGATGCAATGCCCATTGGTACCCCACTTCCGCAGAATCACGGGATTACTCCGGATTTGAAGGGTGAAAGCATCAACTCTTCATACTATCGCGCTATGATCAGATCTCTCATGTATCTCACTGCTTCAAGGCCTGACATCATGTATCCAACGTGCCTGCTTGCAAGATATCAAGCCAACCCGAAGGCCTCTCATTTGTCAGTTGTTAAAAGGATTTTTCGCTATTTGAAGGGATGCCCAGACACCGGTCTTTGGTACCCTAGGGATGATAGCTTTGACTTGACTGCATACAGTGATTCTGATTTCGGTGGTTGCAAAATTGATGGCAAATCAACAATAGCAGGATGTCAATTCTTAGGAAATCGCCTGGTTACGTGGCAGTGCAAGAAGCAAACGTGTGTTGCTACATCAACTTCTGAAGCAGAATACATTGCTGCCTCCAGTTGTTACTCCCAAGTCTTGTGGATACAACAACAAATGCGCGACTACGGTTTTGAATTCCTATCTACTCCTATTTTTGTTGATAACAATGCTGCCTTACAGATCACTAGAAATCCTGTGCAGCATTCCAAGACCAAACACATCAAAATTAAATATCACTTCATACGTGATTGTTTTGACAAAAGATTAATCGATGTCGTTCATGTCCCCACCGATCACCAAAGTGCCGACCTGTTTACAAAAGCTTTTGATAAATCACGTTTTGATTATCTACTTTTGGTCAATGGCATTAAGGTGATACCCGAGTAAACTTCTTTGGCTAATCATTTTTGTAAATATTTTCTTTCAAAACTCTAAAAATACAAAAAGATTTTCATTTCCGTAACCTTTTAGCATGTTAGGGGGAGAAAATTTCAAGAAAATACAAAAACATTTGAAAAATTCAAAAAAAAAAAAATCCAAAAAGATGTCTTTACGTTCTTTCTGTCTTTTCATTTGAAAAATTAAAAAAAATTAAATAAAATTTGAAAAATTCAAAAATTCAAAAAAATTAGAAAACCAAAAATGAGTTTCTTGGAAAAAGGAAGATGATGATATTCACTGGTGTGGTCGGTCAACGTATTCAAAAATGTTAAACAAATGATAAGTATCTCTACTAACGATGTATCGGTAGGCTCACAATCAAACTAAAATGTGCAGGATGATACAAACCTAACAGACTTCAAGTCAGGTGGGAACCATTCATTGGCATATGGTCTTGGTACCAAAATTTCGTTTGATAGATTGCCAAGGTTCTGAGATATTCGGTCTTTATGCTGCTTATCATCTGGGTATCATGGTTGTTTCTTTTACCGAAAAATAACGGGGACACAAGTCTAGATCTTCCATGATACCATACATACGTGTACATACTGCATACGACCTCAATAAGTGATCAACAATCACATGTCCCTCAAATAAGTGATAAAATATCACATTTATCCGGGAGTCAAGTTCGTCTCTCTGCTGTACGAAAGTACTGACCTGTTCACGGACTTACTCCTGTGCCCTCATGCATCGAAAATCAAGTTCCTCATCAATAAGTGATTCTATCACATAGGGCTTGTTTTCAAATCAAAATAAGTGAGTATCTCACATCTTTATACGGTCAAACAGATGATAATCGGTATACTCACCGGTAAGATGAACCTCGTGTATACCTTGATACGGGAATGTGTCGTGAGTGGATTCACATCAACTTGTAAGTATAATCCTTACCATAAATCGTATCTCCTAATTGTGATTACGTTTGATCAGTTTGAGCTTAAGTGGACAACAATACTGATAATCGAGGTAGTATACTTATCCAGAGCTTTAAACAGAAATCAAAATCATGTTGACTAAGACCGTAAGCTGGTATGATTCCTTATCCTTGAAACTCGCAAAAAGTTGCACTTGTTCAGTCATTTATTGCTTTCAATAGCCTTTCGTTTAGTTTTCCGCACTTTAAATTTGTTTTTAGTGTAGTTTGTAAGTTCGTTTTTTATTAAGCCGAAGTTGTTGCTTGGTGTTTTCTGCCGGAAGCCTGAAACCTACTTCATAAAAAGTCCTTGCATTTGAAAACTCAAATAATGGAAATGTATCAATCTGTTATGTGTGTAAAAATTTTCATGCCTTAGTGTTTGAAAAATGATGTCGACGAATCACTTTATTGTCGACGAAACAGATTGGTATTGACGAAACAAGCTTGGTCAAAAGGCAAAATTTCAACATTGGTCAAACTGGTTTGGTAATCGACGAAACAGTCCGTTTCGTCGATGTTATGACGAAACGGAATAGCCCAATCTTTGTTCCGTCATGGGCTAAGTTTTCTGGCCCAAGTTCAAGCCCAATGGTCCGTTTCGTCGAAGCCCATATCCGTTTCGTCGAGCAATCCGTTTCGTCGAGTTGAGTCGGTATATAAGGGTCCCAGCGGTCAGACATGTCCTCATTTTTCAAACCACTTGATTGTTCATCTTCTCCAAACACTCTGCCATACCCCTTCACCATATCCATTCACGATCTCTCAAAATCCTCATTTTACCTTGAAATCTTGCAAAAATCAAAGGTACAAAAATGTTCATGTTCATGTTTCTAACATATTGAACCGTCTGTTCTTGTCCGAAACCCTCAGAGACCCTCTTTGCGTGTTGTGTTCATGCTATAATCATGTGTGTGCTTTGTTTTCTCATAAAGACACATAGATTTAGGATATATATGATGATACATGCCATGATTTGGGTTTGGGTTTCTTGTAACACAAAACAGGGGATGTGGGTTTGTTTGTTGCTTGTCGATTTTGGTGTGGGTTCGGTTAAAATTGATGTCAATGTTGAATCTAAGATTGTTTTTCTGTTTGTCTTGGGTATCATAACTGTCAAATAGATGGGTTGTGTGATTATTGATCATCGGTTAAATTCCCTTGGTTAGTAAACCCCCAAAATCGTCGAAACGGAGGAAACCTAACTGTTCAAAAACCCTGAACACGACGAAACAAGTAATCAGCGAAACGCCCAATTTGATCAAAACCCTAACTGTTCATCCCTACGGCGAAACGAACTATCGGTGAAACAAAATGGTCTGTTTCGTCATGAAATTGATCGACGAAACGAAATGGTCAACGAAACGAACCTGGTCAACTGTCAATTCTATTTCGTCGTACACCATTCTGTTTCGTCGAAGATACTTGTTTGGTCGTCCGTGCCTTAGCAAAATTTTCAGTATGGTGCTTGTTCACAGAACATGTATAACTTTGTGTTTAATGTCCATATGATGTTCAAACATGTTTGTATATAAGTCTAATACACTTATTGTGACATTGTGACTTATTGTGGGCGTTTTCATATACAGATGGCACCGAAAGAAGGCAAACGGAAACCCACAACAAAGAAGGAGAACAAGACGGAAGAGGAGATTATGTCTGAGAAACGCCATAATCAAATTGCTTATCTGGATCCGAAAGAAAAGCTCGCTGAACTCAAAGATATCACTAAATGGATATGGGAGTCGCGGATCAATTATGTTGTTACTTTCTCAACGCCGGTTTACAAATCTCTTATCAAAGCTTTCTGGGATTCCGCAAGTGTTGTGCAAGTGGATGCAAAGGATGTTATTAGGGGCCGTGTGAACAATTTGGATGTCATAGTCTCTCCGGATATCCTGAACGAAGTGTTACAACTACAAGACCATCCGGACGCTCCAGATTCTATTCCTATCATGTATACACGAGGCTGCTTGTTACGAATGAAGTGTACAGGAGACATCTTCAGCACTCAAATCAACAAGGGTGATCTGTCGTTACGCTACAAGTTTCTGCTACATGTTCTCATTCAGTGCCTTAGCAATAGGCGTGCCGGATATGATATGGCTGGCAATGATCTAGTTGGTTTCATGGTGGCGTTGGTGCTAAACAAACCGTTTAGCATCTCAAAGTACATCTTCGGCAATATGAAGGAAAGCATGACGAGGACTGGAAGTAGAATAACCGGGAACAAGTTCTGGATGTATCCGCGGTTTCTTCAAATGATCATGAATATTCAACATCCTGGTCTTCCTAAATCCGACAATGACATTCTGAAGATAGAGGCAATGAATTTCAATTCCTTGAGGATAATCAAGAACCTTGCAGCCAAAAGATACAAAGAAAGTGATCCTCCAAGGAAGTTGATCGGTGCACTAGGAAATTCCGAGTACATTGCTCCTGAAGACAATAAATGGCGTCACAATGATAGTCAATCCGATGACGAAGAGCCGGAGTTGAAAAGAAAAATGAGTGAAAAGTTTGGTCCAGATCCAGTTGATTCGGACATGTCGGAGAGTGATGATGAAGGTGATGATGGTGGCGATACAGGTGCCGTTGGTGCATCTAGTGTTGGTACAACTGCTGGTACATCAGCAGGTGGTACATCTGCGGGTGGTACATCAGCAGGTGGTGTATCAGCAGGTGATACATCAGCAGGTGGCGATGATGAGGCTGATTCTGATTCTGATGATGATCATCTAATCGAGCCTGGATACGAAATGTATCTCGATGAACGTGGTGTTAAAAGGTACAGGAAGATTCGACAGGAAGATGATCCAGAATACGTTCCTTCTGATTCTGAAGCAGAACGTTTAAAGAAAAGCAAAGTTGACAAAGCTGCTGAACATCAGAAGAAGAAGAAGAAGAAGAAGAAGAAGAAGAAAGCTAGAAAATACTTGAGAACCTCGGCTCAGCAATCTGTTCCTCAAGCACCAGTTCAAGAACCTCCTGTGGTATCTTCAGCTCCTGAAACTCAAACAGTAGCTCCTGAAACTCAAACAGTAACTCCTCAGGCTGTTCCACAAAGATCAATGGCTGAAGCAATTAGAGCAACTACTTCTTAGCCTAGTGCTGACCGTCAAAGGATATTCTCGGAAATGTCTCAAGACGAGAAGAATAACTTCCTATTCATTCAACTTGAAGCGGCTGCAGATCGTATTCAGAGACAGACTGATTTCATTAGGATCACGAAAAATGATCAGATCAGTCATCAGGTGGACGTAGATCAGTTGAAGTCCACTGTTGGTGAACAACAAGCTGTAATACAACGCCAACAGGCTGAGATTGATCAACTTAAAGCTGAAAACGTCCGTTTGAAAGCTGCAGATGAAGAGAGAGAGAGAGAGGAGCAGTTCTATTCTTTGAAAGTTGGCTGAAGATCTTAAAGGAAGATGTGACTACATGAAAGAGTGGTACGAATCACGAAATACAGCGATACTTGAGGGAGCTAAGAAGATAAATGCTGGCTATGAGTTTCTTCGAAGTCGGATTGCTACTCTGTGGGAGGATCGATGTAAGCAACAAGAAATCATGAAGAAAAGGGATGATGATCCTGAACATCAAGGGAATCCTGATCCTTCTACTTCATCACAGCAGCCGACAACCGCTACATCTTCTGCAATTATTGTTGTTCAGCCGCCAGCGATCGAATGTACGCAAGGAACTTCTAGTGGTGCACAAGAAGAATTGATGAGAATACTGGAAAGTTCCTATGTTGAAAGCGACATGGCTGGTACTTCTAATGTTCTTAGCTCTTCTGATATTGCCTTACAGGTTGTACATCCTGTATCTGGAGAACTTTTAGAAGAAGGGGAATTGGTGGAAGACTTATCATATGAACATAAACTAGCTTTGAAAGAAATGAAAACAGTTGATGATGCTGTGATTGATCAAATGCCAATTGAACCAAAAACAGAGGACACTGAGAATCTGGAGGAAATAGTTTTTGAAGGCGAATCGGGTAAATCAACTTATTTTCGGGCTCACGGAATGGAGTTTGATGCGTTCGATGAAGAATGGCTGAAAAAGAATCTTGAAGACATTAACGAGCAATTTAATAAACGTCATTCTTCAGACGATCCGAAAGACGCATTTCAAGAATGGAGAAAAAGTTTTTTGTCGAAGATCGAGAAACCATCTCCTCCGGAAGTGCAAATTGATTACATGATGTACATAAAAGAAAAGCCGCATGGAAAGATACTCAGCTGGATGTTCGTGCAGGATATTCACTGTATGGCCATCAAGCGCGAACATGGCATCCAGTATTTTAATTCGTTGCTGAGTATTACATCTCTGCCATTCTATGATGTTACTGCATTAACAAAGTTGAAACTGATCAATCGCTCAAACTATGGTGGAGCGACCTTGTTCGAAAAGAGATTGAGGTTCAATCGTCGAAACGGGTGGGAAGATAAACTATATAAGCCGCAGTTTTCGGTCTATCAGCAGATCAAGTATACGCTAGATCCAGAGACCAACACGGGTCGATACAAGTTAATCTATCAGCCACCAAAAGTCATCGATAAAATTCCGCTGATGCCGATGAAACAAAATTTCTTGGAGAATATGCGGTTATGTTGTAACGATTCGGATACGCATGAAGCAGTTATTGTCTTTAAAGATCAGGAAAACTTCCGCATGCTAGATCCGATGTGGATTGTCAACATGTCTGCAGCTGACATCAACAACAAATTATTTCGGCATGATATCTTCTATGAAGACGAGTACGCTCAACAAGCTTTAATGTTCCAACGCGTTGCTTGTTTTTGCTTTTATCGTGGTATTCATGCTGGAAGCACCTTGTCTGCAAAACACTGAAGATTGGAGATTCGAAGACCGAAGACGAGTAACAGACAAGGGGGAGTTTGTTGATGCACTTTTGTGTCTGTAACTAGTCTTGTAATTAAAATGTATTTTGTACGGTCTTTTGTCGCTTATCGAGTCTGTATTTGCCGTCGACCAAGTCGGATATCCTCCTTTCCGCTTGTGTCCGACTTGTTTGTCTCCTTTTGGTATGTAATGATAACACGAACAATGCATGTTGCATACAAGGGTATTTCCGTCATTATGACTGTGTCTGTTTGTGGTTTGCTGCAACTCTCTGTTTGCAGCAAACATAACACATATTACAGCCTTCGACGAAACAGACTGTTTCGTCGAACATATGACGACGAAACAGGCCTTGGTCATTTGATTGTGTTTCGTCATGATCAGCGACGAAACAGACTTGTTTTGGCCCAGTGGCTGGCCCATTGTGTTTTGTCGAGCCCACCTTGTGTTTCGTCGAACTCTGGCCCAGGCTGCTATATATAAACACATTCTGTTTGGTTTAGAAGTTAGAGATGAGAGCATACCCTTAAAGTCATTCTGTCAAAACTGTGTTTGTATGGTTGGAATTCTCATCCAGTTTAATCAATCGATTGTGGTTCATTGGTTAAACCTCTTTGTTACTGATTTCTATGTTTGATTTGGCTTAGTTACGTGGATTCCGCACACGTGACTTTGTTTGCTATAAACAAGGATTTGGTTTTATTATCGATCCTCCGATTTCGAGACCTTCAAAACCCTCAATTCTTGTATGCAGTTACATATTTATATGTTTTTCTAGTTCATATACTCTTTTAATAATAAAAGAAAAACTATTTTTTTTAATTTCCTTCAAGGATCATAAAACTCTTGACTTCCTTTGTATAAATTGGGTATGGATTAGCTTCCTCTGTAATAAATTCATGATGGTGTTAGAAAGACAAATTCACCCCCAAAATGTAATTAATATATGCATTAATATGTTGTATACTAAACATTTGTACTTGTACCTTACAATTTTTAAGAAGTCCCTATGGAAAAAAGACAACTTTACCCCCCACACTTAATTAATCTATGCAATGTGTGTTGTATACTAAGCATTTCTTCTTGTACCTCTTAACTTTTAAGAAGTCCTTGGGGAAATGCTTTATAATAAAGTAAGTATGGAAGTATAGATATAGATAAGTCCCGAAAACTTAGGCTACTGGGTATGGTGACTGGATGAAGAGGATGACGGGATGAAGACGGGGGGCGGCGTGGGAGGACGGGCCTCGCCGGGGGGGGGGGGGGGCACCTGTTTGCTCCGTCGCAAACGGCGAAGAAAGGACGAAGAGGACGGGACGGAGGGGGGCGGCATGGAGGGACGATGACACCGTGGCGGTGCCGGGGTGGAGGACGGGACCATACCCACCAGCCTTATATGCATTTTCTGATTTTAATAGAAAGATGATGCCACCTCACAAAAAAAAATATATATATATATATATTGAGGAGAGCACAATACACTCCATACCCAAATCTCGGAAGCTTAAGCTAAAGCCAAAACCGAGTAACTATAACTCTGAAAAAAGATAAAGAAAATAGGAACAAAGAAACAAGAATTAAATAAAGCTTTGCCTGAGATCCCATTGCCAGTGCGTTGTATGTTTCCTATAATATAACACTTGCAATGAAGCTTACCAATAAGGGTTGTCGACCGTGGGAATTCAAGAGGTCTAGAAAAGACACAAGGGATTAAATAACCAAAAGAGAAATAAGTATTTACGATTGTGCATGTCACTACTCGGATTTAGAGCAATGTTGGCGACATATGTAGCCGCTAATGATGTCACCACTATTTCATGCCGCGAATGTTCAATAGCGGCAACATTGATTGTCTCTAATGCCTATGCCGGAGCCTTTGTGAAAAATTTGCCAAAGACGGAACAAAACATAATTGGGTGGAGGTTGTTACTAATCAAATTGAACACGAAAATGAAATAAAAACCATTAATTTACATTACAAAATTTCTAAATAAAATTATCTAACTTGCTATTTTCAAAAACCATTAACGCTATGAGCAATCAACATGTAAGATTACCACCTCTACAATATGTTTTACCCATTAGGAAAAAGAACCTGAATCCACGCATTCATAGGTAAACATGTAAGATTACCACCTCTACAATATATGCACACATACATGCATAAAAAGGTTAATCTGTCATCAAGGCAACTGCTGCTGGATCAAGACAAGTTGGCTGGAATTCCACAACATTCTTATTTCATGAGTTCTTCAACATCTACCACGTACGAACTTGATTCCACCAAATTTTTTCCAGACCATACACCTTTGACTAGATGTATGGTTCCTTTTCCAACCTCTTGTCCCTTATCATCTGTAAGTATAACATGTTGTCCAATCTTGAATTTAGAACGCTTTTCGGGGACCACAACCGTATCTTTGGTTCTTGAAACTGATCTCCTGCGATCTTTCCTGTGGGTCAGTTGGGATGTAGATGGAGACGGATCATAATCTTCATCCAAAAGATTCTGCGGGGAATTTGGGTCTTGCCCCCACCAATCACTTAAAAATCCATCAGCTGCATCACACCCTACACCAACCCATAAAACACTAACTTAAAATCAATCACTGTTGTATTTAACTATCTTCATATCTTTAGAAAATCAATCACTGATGTATTTAACAATCAATTAAAATCCCTCCAGAAAATCAAGCCTTTTCGACTTAACTATCTATGGATTCAAACATAGAAAACCAACACTGCATTCAAGCAAGAGAAACCTACCATCTACCGAAACTAAGATATATTATACTGTGAAATGGTGGTGAAGATCTTAAATGGACGGTAATGGTAATTAATCGAATGTGGTCTGTTTGGAATAAATTAAGCACCAGCAAAATCAGAAGGAAGATCAACAACATCTCAACAAAATCTATAGTCATTTGCAACAGATCTAAAAGGTAGTTGAACTGAAATTTCAGAAATGTGGAGTTTAACATTACCATGTGCAGTCAGATTGCACGGGATACTTGTTATAACCTATGAATTCTCAACATGTTATGATCGAGTAACATCTACGTTCTTCAGTTCCCTGTATGATTAAACCGAATACAAGTAAGAAAACCGAAAGCTTATGAAAATACAAAACTGGAAATCTCATCACAATAATAATAGCAAACAAGATTGAAGGTTTACCCTGAGATCACGTCGCCTCTTTTCCTCTAACATTGTTGATGATCGTTACAAATTAGGGTTTTGTACGGCGGCACTGGCTGATAAAGATACGTCTGTCGAATTGTTGAAAACTAGGTTTTTATGGTTGTGCGTGGGTATGGGTAAGGTGTGACATTTACTATTCTACCCCCTCCATTTTACATTTTGTTTTAGTTTTGCTCATTATTTACCCCTTAAATTTGTGGATGTTCATTAATATATATAAGTGCGGATAACTTATATGCATTCTGATTTGTATTAGAGCACATATGATGAAATCTAATTGACAATTTTCTTCATACACGAGTAATTTCCATTCACACGTCACACCCCAGACCAAATGAAGCAGTTGCAGACCAAAGATCTCGAATATCACTTCACATGTGATTGTTTAAAAACAGAAACACCTCGCTGTTGTTTAGGTCCATACCGGCTACCATTTTGTGCCGGCTTATTTTCCAAAGTTTTGACAAATCACATTTTATTAATTAATTTTTGTAAACGGCATTGAGTAAAACAAGTGTGGTGTTTCCTTAGGTTCCTTGATCCTCTTAACCTTGTGTTTTATGTCTCTGATTTACAATTTTATTTTAAGTCTTCTTGCGGGTTTAAAACATGTTTAAAATGCTTATCCTAGCAAGACTGGTTTATGCCAGAAGCATAATATAGACTCTATCAAGTTTGATCATCTGGACATATGATCTGTATTATGACATTATCACATATTCTAAATTTCACTGCAATACGGACAATAATACTTTTGGTCAGCAGACCATACGATTCGCATAGTGAGGTCACCACATATTATTAGTTTTAGGACAATACGGACCGTATCAGCTTTGCCCATAGGATCATACAGTTCGTATGCATTGAAAATGTCGGGTTTTGGATTCAGCTCATACACACCATTGTGTACAGGAATAGGAATAGGAATACGAATAGTAGAATAGTAATACAGTCTATTTTCCAGAATCAACAATCCGTTAATAAAGTACAAGCGAAATCAGATGATAGATCAACAATATCTCAAAAAAGTTTACAGTAAAAGCGTCATTCATTTACAAATGATATAAGAGGTATAGTTGAATTGAAATTTCAGTATTTTAAAGTTTAACATTGCCATGTGCAGTCAAATAGCACCGGATTCTTGTACTAACGCTGTGAAAAATCAACATGTTATAAACGATTACTATATGCGTTCTCATGACCAAACCTATTACAAGTAAGCCAATATGGAATTCTGGTTACAATAATAAACTCAAAAGAAGATCGAATAAAATAGAAATAAGGAAACAAGAGCTAAAAAGAGGCGTTACAAATTAGGGAGAGTATCAAAATACCAAATGACTGGGGCATTTCACTAGATAAAGTAAAGCATGCTTCATCTCCAGTTTTCCTAGTAATATCATAGTACCAAATGACTCCGGAATTTCTTGGACTTGTAGTCCCTTCAAGGAGGTGAAAAATTAAGTTTGCCAATTGTATTCGCGGTAAAAACAAACACCATCTACACTTGTTTCTAGTTTTAATGACAAGAACCAATCACACCATATTGAGATAGAAGAAAGGATTATCTTCAAGAGTGATTAGACCTTCAGGGAGCTCCTTTTCCAGCTAACTAGTGTCAGTAAAAGCCACCATTGACTTTGTTTTCTACTGCCACCTGTGATTAGACCTTCAGGGACCTCCTTTTCCAGCAAACTGATCATCTTTCCATGTAGAAGTCAGCATAGGCTCACTCAGCATGTTCACATTGTTAGCATAGTACACTACTAGAAAACTAGGCAATTCCGACCAAATTTTGCGACTAACATAAGACGGTCGCAAAATTAGCGACCGATTTGTGACTAAAACCAAAACAATCGCAAAATTGACGACCAATCCAGATTCGATCGCAAAACGGTCACAAATTTGTGACCGTATTTTTGTGGTCGGAAAACAGTCGCAACTACGAGAAAAATAAAAAATAGCAAAATTTACGACCGTTTAAAGCAATCGCAAATAAAAAAAAAACGAAAGTTGCGACCGTATAAAACGGTCACAAATACGAGAAATATATAAAAAACAAAAGTTGCGACCGTTTAAAGCAGTTGCGGATACAAGAAAAAATAGAAAAAGAAAAAAAGGGTGAAAAATGCAAATAGTCAAAAGTTTGTTTAATGGGTCAGTTTAATCGTCAGACGGGTCACTTGACTGCAAGTTTGTTTAATGAGTAAGTTTTGTAATGGTCATCTAGGCTGCAAGTTTGTTTAATGGGTCAGTTTAATCGTCAAACGGGTCACTTGGCTGTAAGTTTGGTCGCATCGAATCCACAGGTTCAAGTACGCCACGTGGTTTGTTGTTCTTTATTGCTGATATGTTCATTATAATTATTGAATTACAAAATAGTTCTTGTGACTTCAAAAAGTCAAAGTATAAAGGGAGCGTATGATTTGTTTTTTGTTAATATGCAGCTGTTGTTTTTATAGCAATCTGTTTGGCTGTGATACCAGCTGCAATGAGACTTCACATTTTAGACAAATAGCATCACCAGTTACTATTTTGCAATTCTCCAATTTTCCAAATACAACTCGCCTAACTGCATCTGATCTTTGATATGTTCACAAATAGCTCCCATTATTGCATACTTTGATCTTTGTAAAAAACCACCTCCTTGTTGTTTTTCTTTTTTTTCGATTTTGAACCGGCTTTTACACTAGCTTCCTCTTCTGGAGGTTGATCTTTTTGATCTTTCTCTGAAGCTGCATCAACCCGATTCTCGATTTGTTCATCTACATTGTAAACTTTCAGAAGTTCCCTCGTACAAGCATCCATGTAGTTGTAATAATCAGCTGTTAATATTTAGATAACCTGTATATGTCATGCCATATATATTACCTGTAGACATAATAAAGAGAAAATTATACCAGCAGCCCAAATTTTGGACTTGACTTTATCCGACAACAAATACTTGACATCCGAAGAAGATATACTACAGACACAATTAACAGTGGCTTGGCTTTTGAGATCGATACTCGACCGTTCAACTAGCAAAGCAGCCATATGACGTTCTTCAGGCGATAAAGCGAGCGATTTCTCAACTGATTCCCATGGCCAAACCTTTATCACTCCATTCTCAGACCCTGTCCATATGTCACCTGCAGAATCCAAACAAACAGGTTGAACTTTGATTTACCGAATTACAGACATAATTCGTGACTGAGAGCTAAATTATCAAGCATGATTTGACAGTTACAGGTATAGGTGACAATCATGACCCATTCTTCAAAAAATGGGTTAAAAAATAAATTGCCTATGGGTTCATTTGGGTGACCTCAAATTAGTCAATCTGTCAATATTGGTTTACTCAAATTAGTCAACAACTACTATAAAACTTCACTTAAAATGGGTTCATTTTGATAAGTAGAGGTTTTTGAATCTATATCTTGCTAGGGACATCAGTTGTAAAATTGGCTTATACTGGTATTCTAAATTCCTTTGAAAATTTATGGGACTACCATTGAATTAAGAGGCCCGGTGATAAAAAAAAAGTTCCACATTAAAAGATTGCCAAAAACAACTTAATCCCCCAATCTCTTTAAAATATAAATAATCCCTTTAAAATTTTCATATCCCGCTCCTAATTCCCCCAATCTCTTTAAAATATAAATAATCCCTTTAAAATTTTCATATCCCGCTCCTAATTTCCCCAATGTCTCTCTCAAAACCTAAAACCCTAGATAGGCGAATGGGCGATTCCCCAGTCGTTCCTCCGCATCACCGATGATTCACCAGTTGTTCTGCATAAAACCAAGATCGGTGACTCCTTAATCGTTCCTCTAACCAATTTCTGTCACACTTTGCTGGTACATGGAAGTTGTTCTCGATTTCACGTCGTTTCACGGATCTGAGGTAATTGAAGGTTAATTTGATTCTATTTTTTGTAGTATCATGGCACGTAGTACAGCAGATGCCCGCAGATGTCGTGGTTTTGTGGCAGGAGGCGGCAGAGGGCAAGGTGTGGTCTCTTATTCTCCCTAATTTTGCCCTAATTTCTTCCTTAAACCTTAATCTATATATTTTTCCCTTCGATTTTGTTCACTACTAGCTGTTTAGATTCATCGTTCGACTCGTGTTGTGTTGTGTTGACTGAATTTGTATCAGCTTTGAATACATTATTATTATTATTTTGTTAAGAATAAGAATTAGTAGTCTTATAATATATCTGGACACTTGCATTTGCTGTGAATTTATTATTTTGTTATGAATAAGAATTGTTAGTTGGTTTTGTAGAAAATGTTTTATCCTGTTGTGGCCAATTAAGCTTGGTCTAATTATGAATACTAACTTTGTAGGTTGAGATAATTGGGCGTGAACCGTCACACTCAGAGATGTGGAAACGAACACATCTTAGAAAAGGAAGTAGGCCGTTTGATAAAGATATTGATTGTAGCAGTTCGGTAGTTGAGAACGTTGATTTGGAGGACGTTGATTTAGAGGGTGTTGAATTAGAAGGGATTGTACAAGAAAAAAAAATCGGCATGGGTTGACGATAAGGCACATGAGACTTGGGTAAGTTTCTTCACTTGATGTATGATTTGATAAACAATATGAAGATTTTATTGTTTATGTGGGCCAATATCACCAATAATATCGATTCCGCTATTCTGGACCGCTATTTTACACGAGGGCTGCTAACCGCTATCCCACCGCTATTGACTGCATAGTTTATAGGCTTAATAGAAAGAAAAAAAGAGAAGGATCTAACATTCTAAACCTAGTGGAACTTTTGAAGTGTATGAGATTGATAGATATGTTTCTTGCCATTATAGTATTTCCATTTTCTAGATACGAATTACCAAGCCACAAACTGCCATAAGGAGTAGAGGCTTTTAATAGAAGACGTATTTCAAGGTCATAGAAATCTAACTTTGTTTCAGACTTTGCATTGTTCTTCCTTTTCAGAACTTTCTCTATGATGATAGTGTAGCATGCCTTTTATTTTGGGGAGTGACAAATGCGTACCAAAGGGTGATGAATGTGCTGTATTTGTATGTGAAGTGCTAAAAAGAGTGTGAACAAGTTGTTGACTTGTTTATAGTGATACATTTCTCTTTGGCAACTACAACCTAGTAGGGGTATTCATAAACCATTGAAAGTGACTGCACCGCCAAACTGAAGCAAGCCGCCTTGTACAGTTGGTTTGAGACTTAGTTCGTTTAACTGTTTGGCGGTTTAATGGTCGGGCTCACAATTTGGAACTTAGAACCAGCTATGTAAAACTAAACCTCTCGTTTAACCCTTTTTTGTTTGGATTATGCATTTATGCAAATATGGTTTATATTCAGAAACCATCGTAACGTTTTATAAAGTTTTTAATAAAGAACTAACGGCTTTGAAAAAACTGAAAATCGATTTAAAACTAAACGTGAACGGCCAAACCATCATCAAACTGCTAATACCTAGTCTGGTTTGGTTTATTGTTTCGAAATTGTAGTTAGCGTTATGTTCTAGTTTTATTGTCGAAACCGACTGTACCTAACGGTATGCACCCTACATACCTACTCCTAGTGTTAACGATTCAGTTTTCATGATTTGCTTGACTGTAGTTTTACTGGAAACATCACATCAAGATTGAGTTATCTATAGTTTTTCAGGCTAAGCGATTCTGTGGGACCCCTTTTAATGATTTGGAATTGTAATACAATTTGCTATTCTTCAATATGAACAATTCTTGCGGTCAAGATCAAGTTAGGTTTCAACCCCTTTGCTTTGTTTTGTTTTGGTAAATGACTGAAAACCATGTGCTGTTTGCAACAATATGAAAGGGTGTTTGGATTTATATTTTGAAACTGATTATTGCACCATTAAGAACTAGTTAATGTATAATCAGAATCTGGTATTTGGATTTATATTTTGAAACTGATTATTTCTTACATCTTCTTATGTGAGCCTCCGAATCTGGTTATTTTGACCCCTAAATAATCAGAAAACCGTGATTACCCCAATTACTTACAACTGATGAAATGCACATCCAAACCCTCTCCGTGTTTAGTTATAGAGGTTACACATTATTCCCCTTGAATGGGTTAATAGGCTGATCTTGTTTAAGAAAGCACATACTTCAGATATAATCTTGCGGTGGGTGGGATTATGTAACCCCATCGATATTCCTGGAGATTTTGTTCAGATTAGAAAATTTGTTTAGTTTAGTTATATCGGATGCCATTTTTTTGTTAACATACCTTGTTGCTGATTAAGACTATAATTAAGTATTTTGTTATAACTTCAAATATTTGGTGTATCTATATTATTGGTTCGGTAGTGCAAAGTATGTTAAATTAGGTTGTATTTGTAGGTGAATTATGAGGGATATCATTTGGAGACGTATGGGGAGGAAAGTAGCCAACACCCAGAACTTGACAAAGAACTGTGGTACCGAGCTTCCGGGGGAAAGAAGAGAGGCAAAGTATATGGGTTAAGCAATCTTAAGAATGATTTTAACGTTCAGCATCATGGCAAACAAGACCAAGAGGTATGTTTATTCTTTTAAGTTGTTTGGTTCAAACATGTTTAAACTCAAATATTGACATTATTTTTTTCATGCATTCACTTCTCAGTCAATAATAGTCAATAATATGTTAACTTTTGTTTGGATATTATTGAAAAATAGGCTATTTGACCTTAGAAGTCAAACTGATTTTTTTTCTCTTTATTCTATAATAATTGTATAAGCAGCTAATAAGTTTCATAAATTGTATAAATTGTGATAATGCTGGCCATTAATATTTCATTTTGTATTGGTTTTATTAGATCGAAAGATTGAACGTGATTACCCAAGATATAGTGAAAGAAAATGAAGAAGAAAAAGAAAGGTTGAACGATATTATTGCGGGATTGGTGGTGGAAAAAGAGAAAGATAAGGCGGAGAAAGAGGCTATGAATGAGAGGATGGCAAACATTGAAGCGATGCTAAAAGCTAGGTTTCAAAACGTATAAACACTTTGTTTTGAATATGTATTTTGTTATGATAACTTTGGTATTTGAGGTTTCAAGTGGGATGTTTTATATAATTGTGAAAATTTGATAATATGTGAAATTTAAAATTGACATTATATGTAGGTTAAAATAGAAAATGGATAAAAATAATTTTTAAAAAATAAATAGAAATTGCGACCGCAAAAATGGTCGCAATTTTTCAAAAGACAGGCGGTCGGAAAACGGTCACAGTTTGTAAAAGACAGGCGGTCGGAAAACGATCGCAGTTTGTAAAAGGCATGCGGTCGCAATACGGTCGCATCAAGACCGTCGCAACTGAAGTCCCACAAAACCAGGAACAGTCGCAATATTTGTGACCATTATTAAAGTCGCAAAACCCAGGTCGCAAAAGATAGTAGCAGTCGCGACTTAGTCGGAATAGAGCAATTGCGACGGGTGTTTTTCCGATTGTAGTTCTGGTCGGAAAACGGTCGCAACAGGGCAATTGCGACTGGTTTGCGACCAAAATTGCGGTCGGACAAACCTAGTTTTCTAGTAGTGGTATTGTTGTACCATATTGGTCCCAATGCACCAGCATAAGGATCAAAACCTAACATCCCATTGTTGGCTAAAGTCCACGCATGAGCCAGAATCTCAGTCTGGGCATGGGCTTGAGACAGGCCCTGAAAATCAGCTTGAGCCTACATAACATATGCACAAATACATACAATATACATAACATAGGCTGCGATGTGGTCACAGGCTGCAGAGGCGCCCGTGTGGCTTGGTACAGGTCAGGAACCGATGACCATGAAGGTCCATCAGCATAAGACGAACCGGACTCAACATGATGCTGACGTGGATCAGTTCCTCTTGGAAGTTTCTGCTGGTGTTGTTCGGGAGATTCACTATGATACTGCTGAGAACCACCCTGATCTTCCAAGCGTCTTCTTTGTGGCAGCCCACCACTTTGATAACTATCTTTTCCACCACTCCACCGACCTCTTTCATGATGATCACCCTGGTAACTATCTCGCCCACGACTCTGCTGCATTCTTTCATGATGGCCACTCCGCCACCCTCTTTCTTGATAATAACGAGCCTCCAGGTGCTCACGGCTTTCCCCACGGGGTTGTTCCGGAGATCCACTTCGATACTTCCCGGAACTACCGCCGTCCTCAACCCTTCGATCCCAGTGACTACTTCTTCGTGACTATCCACGACCCTCGTAACCATCATGCCGCCTTTGACCACGGCTACGTTGACCAGAACCAGCCTCACGGGGCTCAGGACTTTCCTCTCCACGGGAACCTTCACTCCTTTTCTGCCAGAGTCGTTCAGGAGATCCACTACGGTACTGACGGGAACCACCACCACCTTCCTCGCTCCTTTGATCCCAACGACTACTTCGTGACTGTTCACTACCCTGGTAACCATCATGCCGCCTTTGACCGCGGCTACCTTGACCGAAACCAGCCTCATGGGGCTCAGGGCTTTCCTCGCCACTGGAACCTTCGGTCGCCCCCTTACCATTATGATTACTACAACAAACAAAAACAATCTCCCATTAACAAAATCCACCGTTATTTGTATTATATAAAATAATTTTTAAAGCTAATGAATCACAAGAGATATATGCAGTTTACACAAACACTTGTAAGAATTAATTAAAAAGAAAAAAGTTACTAATTAATAACCATTGACATAAACAGAAAAATATATATTATCTAACATCAGATGATTAATGTATATATCAACATCATACAACATCCATAACATATATGAATAATATATAAAATAATCTTTAAAACTAATGAATCACAAGATACATATACTGTTGGTGCACTTGTGTCTGTACTTTGTCTGTATTCGGTCTGTATATAAACGATGTTCTAAGTCTGTAAGTTGACCAAGTCAACCATCCTCCGGATTGACTTGGTCAAACAGTTAGAAAGTAGTTGTCTGTCTCGAAGGATAGCTCCTCGAAGGATACTGTTGATCCTTCGAGGTACTCGAAAGATATGCTTCGATTGTTAGACCTCGAAGGATCATCCTTCGAGGTCATTGCTGATCATTCGAACATCTTGTCATCGATAGATGATCCTTCGGACCATCTATCGGATCCTTCGGACATGACCTGCTGTGTATGGGTATAAATACCCATGCATTGTGTTGAGTTCATAAGACTTGTTAAAGAGAGACAGACAGAAAAGATATCCGAGAGATAGGCTGAGAGCATTCTGTCCGGAACTCACACACACACTTTGAGAGTTTACATGTTAGATTTGTAAACATTGTGCTTGTAACCGAAACCTTCATTTGCATTAATACAAGTTGTGTTAATCGGTGATCCCGTGTGTGTTTGTGTTTATACTTGCTTAATCCCGGTTTGCTCGCTAGCTTGGATTCCGCACTCGCTAGTGGGTTAGTATAACAAGGTTTGAGGTTCGTCATCCGACAAAAGGGACCTACAAGTGGTATCAGAGCTTGGCTCTTTACCTTGTTTAAAACCGGGTTATTCAAGTTTTGGTGTGTTTGGACACTTAGTTTGGATCCCCTTTTTAGTGCTTTTCTTGGTTTTTCTTACATAAAAACGCGTTCTAAACCTTCGGGAGTGTTCAAGTTTGGGTTGGGTAACTTAAAAACTTGTTTTTGAGTGTGTTGGTAATTTCCGGCCATATTCCGGTCAATATTCCGGTGACTGGTTTGCAGATAGGGTTTTCCTTTTTGGGTAAATTATCTTTCAAAATCTTAGTTGGTGGGAAAGTTGTCAGCCTGCCATACCCTTTTGCCGAAAGTTGACTTACCAACCCATCACCTTTTCACCAACCTATCACATCAACGTCAGTTGTGTCAGAATCTCTCGAAAGATATCTTTCGACCTCGAAAGACCATCTTTCGATCATGGAAGGCTCGAAAGATTGTCATCCTTCGACCCATCCTTCGAAGTCCGAAACATATCTTTCGACCAAAAGGAATCTTTTCGAAAGACAAGTGTCCGAAAGATAGGGATTTATCTCGAAAGATAAGGATCTTTCAAGTGTGAATCTTTCGAGATTTTGAATCTTTCGAAGCCAGTGCTCGAAAGTCAACAGTGATCCTTCGAACACTGTTGATCATTCGAACAAGTGTGATCTTTCGAAAGTCAGCTATACGAAAGATAAGGATATATACTCGAAAGATAAGGATCTTTCAAATAGTGAATCCTTCGAGCTTGTGAATCTTTCGAAACCATTGTTCGAGATACAACAGTGATCTTTCGAGTACTGTTGATCCTTCGAACAAGAGTTGATCTTTCGATTGTGGTCAGTTTATTGGTAACAAGCTTCTGTGATTTCAGATCTTTCGACCAAGATCCTTCGGCTGTGTGATCTTTCGGATTATTCACTTAGCATTTATTTTGCTTTCCAATCATGAATCCGAGTTGGTGGAATCCTGCCCCAGACAGTGGTAAATATACAAGTTCAGGTGTCACTCCTTCATGGTGGGGTACACCGGCGCCAGACAGTGGAAAATACACGTCTACAAGTCTATCGCCTTCATGGGCCGAGTCTCCGGTATCGACATCTTCTCAGGGAAATCAGTGGGCGTTAGTCTGGAATCAAACTCCTAGTATCCAAAGTATCTTACTGAGCGAAAGCGAAACAGGAAGTTTGAATCGATCTCCGAAGCTGATGCATTTAAATGAGTATCCGGGTTGGGCTGACAGATTCCGTACATATGTTTTGGGTCAAAATACAGAGCTGTGGATACGTTTCACCACAGACTTTGATCAAGCTATCGAGGTCGCTGCTTCAACAACTGCTAGTTTTGCCGATCTTCCAGAGGATCAGAAGAAAATATATGATCTGGAGAAGAAAGCCTACGCCATTCTCACTCAGGCGTTAAGCAAAGACATCTATCATCAATTTGTCAGCTTCAAGACTACAAAGAAGCTATGGGACGGTTTGAAAACCAGGGGAGTAGGAAATGAAGCAACACGTCAATTGCGTCATGATCTGCTCAAGAAAGAATTCGACTGTTTCACATGCTTAGATAAGGAGTCTTTGGGAGACATGACAAGTCGGTTTTATCATTTGCTTACTGAGCTGAATAATTTTGGTGTGACGACAACTCAAGCAGAAGTGGTGAAAAAGTTTGCTGATGCTTTGCCTCCCCAATGGAGTAGTTTCTTGGAAATCCTGAAGTATAACGGAGTGTTGAAAACTACAAATATCAACGACTTCGTGCAGCTTCTGGAAAACAAGGATCAGGAGGAAACCTTAAAGGCAAAGAGAGTTCCATTGCCACAAAATCCTGAAATGTATTGTGGAACTTCCAATACTTCGTCTGCAAGAACAGGTCCACATGCTCCTTTGCAAACAGCGTTTGTCACAACCACTGATATGTATGGCAATCCGGTGCAAGTTCCTGTTAAGCCACCTCCCACCACAGACATGTATGGAAATCCAATAGAACCACCTCCTCCTCCTCCTCCTGCTCAACAACAACGTGCATGTTATGGAGGAACATCATCTGCTGGTCAACAGTCAAAGTCAGGTACCGTACAGCTCGACACGTCAAGCTTCTCTAAAATCAGTGTAGAAGTAGCTAAGGAACACATGGAGCTGCTTAACACTGTAGTGAGAGCGTACTGTGGGTTAATAGAAGGTCAGATTGGCAATATTAATCTGACACAAGAAGACTACAGGCAGATTGATAAAGAGGAGATGGACTTGATGGACATCAAGTGGGCCTTTGCGAGTGCTGTGAGAAGAGCAAAGGATTGGATGGAAAGTACTGGAAGAACCAGCTTGGAAAGTAAAAGAGACACCAAGTATGGGTTCGATAAACAAGCTGTTAAGTGCTTCAACTGTGGTGAACGGGGTCATTTTAAAAGGGAGTGCACAAAGCCAGCCCAGCACGGGAATCAAAACCCCTTCAGAAACCAAGGCAACCAGCAGAACAGAAACAATGATCGTACATTGGTGTTGGTGCACTTGTGTCTGTACTTTGTCTGTATTCGGTCTGTATGTAAACGATGTCCTAAATCAGTCTGTAAGTTGACCAAGTTAACTATCCTCCTAGTTTGACTTGGACAACATGATGTTTGTCTGGATCGAAGGATAGCCTCGAAGGATACAACTAATCCTTCGAGGTGCTCGAAAGATATGGTTCGACCATGGTTCGACCATTAGGCATCGAAGGATGATCCTTCGATGTCCATGCTGATCTTTCGGACACATTGTCATCGACAGATGATCCTTCGGACCATCTATCGATCCTTCGACCAAGACCTGTTATGTATGGGTATAAATACCCATGCAGTGTGTTAGTGTTAGATAGATGCACATTTGGAGAGTTAGAGAAACTCTGCTGGAAAACACACACACACACACTTTAGAGAGTTTGCAAACAAGATTGTAAACATTGTGCTTGTAACCGTAAACCTTCATACGTATTAATACAGTGGTGTTAATCGGTGAACTTGGTGTGTTCTTGTGTTTGTTCTTGCATCATCCCGGTTTGCCCGCTAGCTTGGATTCCGCACTCGCTAGTGGGTTAGTATAACAAGGTTTAGGTTTGTTCTCGATCCTCCGAGAAAAGGGACCTACAAGTGGTATCAGAGCCTCGCTCTTTACCTTGTTTAAAACCGGTTTGTTCAAGTTCTTGGTGTGTTTGGACACTTGGTTTAGCACCCGTTTTTGGTAGTTTTCTGCATAAAAACGCATACTAAACCTATCGGGAGTGTTCGGGGTCGGTTTGGGTAACATAAAAATCGTTTTTGTGAAACCTTGATTTTTCCGGCTATATCTCCGGTGTGTTTCCGGTGACCAGTTCTTGAAGATAAGGTTGCTTATTTTGGCAAAAATTTTTGAAAGTCAATTGTTTGGTGAAAAGTTGTTGCAGAACCATCCTTTCTGCCGAAAGTTGGTACATCAACACATCACCTTTTTTCACCAACCCGTCGTACTTTGTGTCAGTGTGTCAGAGCTGTCGAAAGATATCCTTCGACATCGAAAGATATCCTTCGACATCTTTCGATCAAAGGCAGCTCGAAAGATAAGCATCCTTCGAGTAGTCTTTCGAAGTCTAAGGGTTATCCTTCGTAGTTGGAATCTTTTCGAAAGTTGGTTGTCCGAAAGATAAGGATACGTCTCGAAAGATAAGGATCTTTCATTGTGAATCCTTCGAGATCAGTATTCGAAAGATATAAATCTTTCGAACATTGAATCTTTCGTGATAATCAGTCGAAAGATAAGGATCTTTCATTGAGAATCTTTCGAAGACTATTGCTCGAAACTCAACAGTAATCCTTCGATCACTGTTGATCCTTCGAACAAGTCTTGATCTTTCGATCAGATTGTATCTTTCAATTGTTGTCTGTTTGTTGTTAACAGTTTGTGGTGTGTAGGTTATTTGTTAATTTTTGATCACAATGAGTTGCACAAGTCCTTGGGATTGGAGTACGGATCCACAACCAGATCTGAAACAGATGTCGATGGCTGAATATATGACGAGTGCCATTCCAAAACAACAACAATCAATAAGTTCGTGTCAATGGGCTTTGGTATCCAATCAAAGTCAAAGTCTTCAGAATCTTCTGATTAGTGAGAGTGAAACAGGCAGTAACAATCGTCCACCAAAGCTGAACCACATGAACGATTTTCCGTCATGGAAAGGCCGCTTTCACACATATGTTCAAGGACAAAGCACCGACCTTTGGATGTGTTTTGTCAATGCATTCAATGAAAGTCTTGAAAGTAGAGCATCCACTTCAGAAGGTTACGCCAATATGCTTGAAAATGACAAGAAGGCTTATGAATTGGAGAAAAAGGCATATGCCATACTTACTCAAGCACTCAACAAAGACATCTACCATCAGTTTTCATATTGCAAGACCACGAAAGCATTGTGGGATGCCTTAGTTGCTAGAGGAGAAGGCAATGCAGCTGCTCGAAAGTCTAGGCATGATTTGTTGAAGAAAGAATTTGAATCATTTCAGTTCTTGGAAAACGAGACTCTGAATGATATGACCACACGTTTCTATCATTTGATTAGTGAAATGTGTGCTTATGGGGTGGCAGCTACTCAACAAGACATGGTGAACAGGTTTGCTGACGCCCTACCCCCAAAATGGAGTTCGTTTATTGAGCTGTTGAAGCATACTAAAGCTCTAGATGAGATTAACATCTATGAGTTCATTCAGAAGCTGGAACATAAAAATGATGAAGAAATTAGGAAAGCAAGGCGTGCTCCAGCTCCTCAGAATACAGAAATGTATTTGCCTGGTTTTGGTCCTTCAGCTAGTTCTGTTCAGCAACCGAAGCTTCAAACTGCTTTTGTGTCCAATACGAGTTCCTTTCCATTTTCTCAATCAACAGCTGCGGCACCACAACCTCAATTCGATCCGAGGTCCTATATTCCTGTTCCAACACAGCCACAACCACAACCTCAACAACAACAACAGCAAGCTCACTATACAAGCAATCCTCAACCTCAGCCTCAAAGTCATCACACAATCCGAGTCGACAACTCAAATCTTTCACACCTTAGCATTGAAGTTGCTAAGGAACATATGGAAATTATCAACACCATGGTCAGTGCTTACTGTGGTTTGGTAGCTGGTCAGCTTGGAAACATCAACATGACCAATGAAGATTATGATCAGATCGACAAGGAAGAAATGGAGTTGATGGATATTAAATGGGCTTTTGCTAGTGCGGTTAGAAGGGCAAAAGATTTCATGGCGAGAACTGGAAGAACTTCGTTGGAAGGAAAGAAAAACACGAAGTATGGGTTTGATATTAATGCCGTCACGTGCTTTAATTGTGGCGAGAAAGGGCACTTTAAACGTGAGTGCACTCGACCAACAAAACACGGCAATCACAACCCGTTCAGAAACCAGACTAATGCGAATGCCCAACAAGAAAACCGTGAACGGAGGATGGCGGCAGTGAATAACAATCAGGGACAGCCTGGAGCTACCAATCACAATCGGGCTTTGGCTGTTCAAGCTGATGAAGGATGTGACTGGTCAGTGCAGTTTGGTGAAGGTGATCAAGGAAGTGGAACTGCATTGTATGCTAAAGTCATCGAGCAGGTTCAAAAAGAAGAATCTTCTGGGAGCGATGACAGTTCTGGTTATTCGGGCAGTTCGGATGAAGAAGGCTCTGTTTCTGGGGATAATCACTCAGAGCCTGATGTGAATGAAGAAGGAGATGATGATATACAGGAGCTACTGAATGAAGCTGATGAGCTTCAATGTCAGAAATCAATTCTGATTAGGAAGGCTGCTGCTACATCAACGGAAATGGAAAAGCTATTCTCTGAAGATGGAGCTTTTTCTTTTCAAACTGCCTTTATGGCAAATGGTTCAGCCTCTACTAGTCAGGTAACTTCTGAACCTCCTGCTCCTAGTATTTGTAAATCATGTGCAGATATGAAGCTTGAATCAGAAAAGCTTCATAGTCATAATCAGAATTTGGTTATTGAACTGTCAAAATGCCAAGAGGCAAACATGGCTTTAACCCGGAATGAAAAAGAATTTAAATCTGTAATAGAAACATTAAAGAAAAATGTGTCCGAGGTTAACAAAGTAGTTTACCACAAACAAGTAAGTATAAATGAGTACATTAACCTTGTGGAAGAAACTAAGAAGCAATTAGCCATTGCCCAATGCAAGCATGATGCGATCAAACAGAAATTGGATAGTTATTCTAACTCCCGATTTGTGCTTGATCACATCATAGACGTTCAACAACTGAAAGGTAACGTGAAAGGTGTAGGGTATAAGGCGTGTCCACCCCCTTTGATGGACAACTATACCAAGATGCCTGATGAAGAGGAAATGCCCCGGTATGAACCCAGTGTGCCTTTGAACTTTGAGGAATTTTCTACTGGCCTAGGGTTCAAACCGGAGAATTCTGAAAATACATCCACAGAGCAACAGGAAGCTTCAACATCCATGAAACAAAGTCCTCCAATCATCGAGGACTGTGAGTCATCGGATGATGAATCAGAAGTGGATGTGAGTGAACAGGATAACTCACTTAACAAGATGAAAGGAGTTGTCATTCCCATTGAGAATCACATCCTTTGTGATCCTGATACTCCTGAGGCTTCATCTGTTGAGAAGCAAGTGATTGATCCTGTCAAGGTTGATAAGACAAGTGTGTCTACTGTTAAAAGCAGTAATGTGTTGTACACTTTGGTTGGAGATAATAAAATCTACTCAGATCATGTTTTTCCAATTAAAAATGTAAATAAATCTTTGATTGACAAAGTCTTTGAAGACAATACAAACAAATTTTTGGGAAAAACACTTCCGGGAATTGTGGTAACACAATGTGATCCAATTCCTAAGGCTGAGATTAGGAAACAATTTGGTAATCAAAAATCTCCAACCACTCGACAACCTACTGCTTCTAAGGGTAAACAACCACAACGAGCTCCAAAGCCAAAGGCTAAAGTTGAAACAAAAGGAGCTCGTTACATGAAGAAAGGAAAAGATGTTAAGTTTGTAGCATCAAAAGGTACAGATAAAATTGAGACTTTTGAAAACAAATCAAACACTGATTTTGTACAACAAGTCAAGATTTTGAAACGAAACAGTGATAACAATTACACCCAACACACAAACGGGTGTGATGAAAAAGCAAGTACCTCAGGTTCTACAAGCTCAACATCTGGTAGTCGATCAAGTTCTCCTAAGTCTGTTGAAAGGAGAACTTGTTTCAAATGTGGAGAAATTGGGCACATTATCAGAAATTGCCCAAACGCTCCAAAGAAGAAGTTTGTTGAAAAGGCTCCACCTGAAGCAGTTCACCCTCAACGTCGGTCAGTTTCACCTAAACAAGATAAACGAACTGTAAGAGAACAAGAAACTAAGCAACGACGTAAGAACATAAAAACTGTTGAAAAAGCTTTAAAATCTGAAGTTAAAACAGTTCAAAAGGAACCAAGAGTGTCACAACCTGTAAAACCAGAATCTTCAAAAACTGGTAGGCACAGACAAACTTGGTTACCTAAGTCGGGTGACAATTCAGGGGGAGCAGTTGTTCTTGAAAACCATCAAGAGATAGAGCTTACGTATCGTGATGCCAAGGGACGACCCAAGACCACTAAGGCTTGGGTCCCCATTCTCAACTGATGTGTTTATTTGACATGTGCAGGATGTTCTAGGAGGAACTATTAATAGTCATTGGATTGTTGATAGTGGAGCATCCAGGCACATGACTGGCGACTTACGGCTCCTGTATGACGTGAGAAATATTAGAGGAGGGTATGTTGCTTTTGCGGGTGATAAAGGAGGGTACATCACTGGAGAAGGAAGTATCTCCAATGGCATCGTGTGCTTTGATAAGATCAATTATGTGAAGCAAATTGATCACAATCTTCTCAGTGTGTCGCAAATCTGCGATAAAAAGTTCTCAGTGATTTTTGATGATGCTGGCTGCTATGTTCTGAAACCTGGATTCAAAATTCCACAAGAATGGGTTCTCTTATCGGCTCCGAGAGTTAATGATCTTTATATTCTCGACATGAGCCAGGCGATTACAACATCTGCACAAGTTACTTGTTTTGTCTCAAAAGCCACAGAAAAGGAGTCTATATCTTGGCACAGAAGAATGGGACACATTCACTTGAGAAAAATGAACCATTTGGTGAAAAATAATCTTGTGAATGGTGTGCCTGTTAGAAGTTTTCATCTACAAGATATCTGTGTCTCTTGCCAAAAGGGGAAGCAAACGAAGAAGTCTCACCCTTTGAAGAAAATCAACACTGTCAGCATGCCTCTCGAACGTCTTCATATGGACCTTTTTGGACCTATGAAGCACAAGACAACGTTTGGTGATGCTTATTGTTTAGTAGTTACTGATGACTACTCTAGATTTTCTTGGGTATCTTTTATGGCACACAAGAGTGAAACTCCTGGCATCCTCAAGGATCTTCTTACAATGTTGGAGAATCTCTATACGTTGAAAGTGAAAAGGATCCGAAGCGACAATGGAACTGAATTCAAGAATCAAGTTATGGATGAGTTTTGTACTTCTAAAGGCATTCTTCATGAGTACAGTTCTCGTTATACTCCACAACAAAATGGTGTCGCTGAGAGGAAGAATCGAACTATTATTGAAACTGCAAGAACAATGTTAGTAGAGTCGGAACTCCCTATTCAATTCTGGGGAGAGGCTGTATCGGCTGCTTGCTACACGTTGAACAGAGTTCTTACAGTTAAGAGACATGGCAAGACTTGCTTCGAACTCCTTCAGAGAAGGAAACCGGATCTTTCTTACCTTGAACCATTTGGTGCTCCTTGTACAATGATTGAGCCGGATGGAAAGTTTGGTGCAAAAGCTATCGAGGGTTTCTTCCTTGGATATGCTACTCCTAATTTTCGTGTTTGGAATCTAGCTACCAAGAAGATTGAGCTATGGAGCGAAGTTAGGGTTCAAAGGTACACGAGTCCTGTTAGGGCTCCGGGTGATCCGTGGATGTTCGATTATGATGGGCTATTTGACTCCTTCAACCTGCCAACCTTTGACGAAGAATCAGCAGCGGCTCGAATGTTGTTGGAAAGTGACAACGCTGCTGTCTCGCCATTGGTTAGACCTATTGTTGTTGATCCTCAAGCTTCTACGTCAGTCAACAATATGGTTCAAAATGAGGTTTATGAAGATGCTGCTGATTATAATGACTCTTCTGAAGATGATGAATATCATGATGCAGCCGAAGGATCTTCAGCTCCAGCTGCTCCTGTTCAAGGTGCCTCTGGGGATACACCTCATACGCAGAATGTAGATACTGCTGAAGGGAATGCATCCACCTCTACACACATTCCTGGTGTGGAGTTGGTTGTTGATCTTAATCTGAATAATTTGGGTATCAATGCTCGTGTGCCAGATAATCCTGAAATGCGGATTCACGATACCCATCCCCAGCAGAATATCATAGGAGATGTCCATCGCGGTGTGCAGACGCGTAATCAGCTGAGAAACAACCGGAATGCTGGTTTGTATTCAGCTATAAGAGAATCTGGCCAACAGAATGACTGGTCCTTCGCGTGTTACGTGTCACAAGAAGAACCAAAGTCGTGGAAGGAAGCATTGAAAGACAGTGCTTGGGTTGAAGCCATGCAGGAAGAATTACAGCAATTTCACAAGCTTGGTGTTTGGAAGCTTGTTGAAAAACCCGAGAACTACAAGAAGATTGGCACTCGATGGGTCTTCAAATGCAAGAAAGACGACCGTGGAGTAGTTATTCGAAACAAAGCTCGTTTAGTCGTTCAAGGTTTTCGTCAGATAGAAGGGATCGACTACAACGAAGTCTATGCACCAGTTGCACGTCTGGAAGCTATTCGGATCTTTCTGGCTTATGCCTCATTCAAAGGATTCAAGGTTTACCAGATGGACGTCAAAAGTGCATTTCTACATGGTGTGGTTGAAGAAGAGGTATATGTCGAACAGCCTCCAGGTTTTGAAGATCCTGTCCATCCCGATCGGGTTTGGTTGCTCAACAAAGCTCTCTATGGTCTTCATCAAGCGCCACGAGCTTGGTATGCAACCTTATCTACATATCTGCTGGAGAACGGTTTTCGAAGAGGTCTTATCGATTGTACTCTCTTCATCAAAGAACAAGATGGAGATCTTCTTCTGGTTCAGGTATATGTTGATGATATTATTTTTGGTTCTACTAATGATGTTTTGTGTAGGAATTTCGAGCGCATCATGCAGGATAAGTTCGAGATGAGTGCTATGGGGGAAATGAATTTCTTTTTGGGCCTACAAGTGCAACAAACGGAGTCTGGGATATTCATCCATCAGACTAAATATGTTGGAGACATCTTGAGCCGGTTCCAGATGTCCGATGCAACGCCCATTGGTATCCCACTGCCAACTAATCACGGAATAACTCCTGACTTGAAGGGTGAACCTGTTAGCCCTTCATACTATCGCGCGATGATTGGATCCCTTATGTACCTCACAGCATCAAGGCCAGATATAATGTACCCAACGTGCCTGCTTGCCAGATATCAAGTCAACCCGAAGGCCTCACATCTTGCAGCTGTCAAAAGGATTTTTCGTTATTTGAAGGCTTATCCAGACACCGGTCTGTGGTATCCTAGGGATAATAACTTTGACTTAGTCGCATTCAGTGATTCTGATTTTGGCGGATGTAAAATCGACGGCAAATCCACAACGGCTGGATGTCAGTTTTTAGGAAATCGCCTAGTCACCTGGCAGTGCAAGAAGCAGACGTGTGTCGCTACATCAACATGCGAAGCTGAATACATTGCTGCCTCAAGTTGTTGTTCACAAGTTCTTTGGATCCAACAACAATTGCGGGACTACGGTTTTGAATTCCTAACTACTCCTATTTACGTTGATAATTCTGCTGCTTTAGATATCACTAGAAATCCTGTGCAGCATTCAAAGACCAAACACATCGAAATCAAATATCACTTCATACGTGATTGCTTTGAGAAAAGGCTAATCGATGTTGTTAAGGTCCACACCGATGACCAACGTGCCGACTTATTTACCAAAGCTTTTGACAAATCTAGATTTGACTTCTTATTATTGGTAAACGGCATTAAGGTCAAGCAAGAGTAAACCAACATCGGAAAATCATTTTTGTAAATACCTTTGTGTTTTTAAATTTCTCTTAGTTTGTTGATTTTAGGGGGAGTAAATCCAAAAATCGGAAAATACAAAAACATCGAAAAATTTCAAAAAACACAAAAACAATAGAAAATCAAAAATGAGTTTCCTGGAGAACAAAAGAGAAAATGATAGTACTTCAGTGGTCTATCCAAACCTCTTTAAACCTTAAATGAAAAACGATAAGCAGCTCTATATAAGATGTATCGGTAGGCTCACAATCATTTTAAAGTGTGCAGGGTGATATAAATCTTAATCGACTGAAGATCAGGTGGGAACCATTTATTGGCATATGGTCTTAGTACCGAAATTTCGTTTGATAGATTGCCGAGGTTCTGAGATATTCGGTCTTTATGCTGCTTATCATCTGGGTATCATGGTTGTATCTTTTACCGAAAAATAACGGGGACGCAAGTCTAGATCTTCCATGATACTATACATACGTGCACATATTGCATACTGCATTCGACCTCAATAAGTGATAAACAATCACATGTCCAAATCAAATAAGTGATAAAATATCACATTTATCCGGGTGTCAAGTTCGTCTCTCTGCTGTACGGAAGTACTGACCTGTTCACGGACTTGCACCTGTGCCCTCATGCATACGAAAATCAAGTTCCTCATCATAAGTGATTATATCACAAAGGACTTGTTTCAAATCAAAATAAGTGAGTATCTCACAATTTATACGGTCAAACAGATGATAATCGGTATACTCACCGGTAAGATGAACTCTCGTGCATACCTTGATACGGGAATGTGTCGTGATGTGGATGAACACCGGTCGGTAAGTATAAATCATACCTTAACGTATCCTCTAAACATGATTACATCTGATAAGTTGAGCTTAAGTGGACAACAATACCGATAATTGTTATAG
>NW_023395544.1:0-46808 GCF_002127325.2 Helianthus annuus | reverse complement strand
CACGGATTACGCTCGCGTACGGGTAAGAATGTATGAATCATGAGTATGAATGAAAGTATGAGCATAAGTATAAGTTTAAGTATGAATATGCACATAAGTATGAGTATAAACATAAAACGTATGAGTAGTATGAGTATAAGTATAAGCATAAAATGTATTGTCATGAGTATGAGTGTAGGTACGAATTATAAAATTTGTGTATATAGTATGTGTTGGAACATAACAGGTTTAAGCATATAAAAACGTTCCAAAAGGTTGAGTATGTATGAACGATATAAATGAAATTGTCGCGAGATATCGACTAAAACGTGTACGAGGATATGCATGTATAGTTGTTTAAGCGAAACATGGAGTTTATCAAATCAAAAATAGACTAAGTTTGATTGGGAAGGTAGAATATCGTTTGTATGTGTAAGAGAATATAAAGTACTCATTGGCTATGCATAACGTACTTTGTAATGAATGGAAATGCTACTTTTGTTTTTAAAGGAGTTTACGTAAGTTGAAGATTGTCGGTCTCCATGAAGTCCTCTTGCCCACGTGTTCTGAAATGACGAATTGAGCGGTGTAGGAAAAGGTTTTCGAAAATAATGAGTTCATTTCATTTGCATCAAAACAAGAATTTTTAAATTTTGAAGGATCTTGTGAAAACGTTGATCCTTAGAAAAGAAATTTAGAAAAATGGACTTAGTGATCATTGAAAAGAGTTTTAACAAATGATTCATTGATATTGAAAAGAGTCTTTGGTAAAACAATCATATAATATCTATAAGGTCTTATAAGTATATGAGAAAGTTGGTTTGAATTCCGATTGAGAATGAAAGTCTTTAGTATGGTGATATAACGTGAGTGTGTTTTAGTGATTAAGTCGAATATGAAATTTTGTGTGCAATGGATTTATTGGGCCGACTAAATTTATAAGTAGCATTTCGTGGGATTGTGAAAATCAAGAAATGAGCGTTTACGGTATTATTAAGAATTTCGTGGATGTGAGAGAATGTGAAATTAGATTGTAGGATAAGGAGTAGGTTTAAACAGACAATGCATGTTGAGACGAATAAGAATTTGACTAATAATAATCAATTTGGGTATAAACGTGATAGTGTGTACGTAATAAGGTTTATTAAAAGTAAGTCTTGGTAACAATCACCTACGTAAGGGAATCACCCCTAACTCGTTGGTGAGGTCATTGTAAGATGAGAAAAGGAACAGAGTTAGTCGTCAAGGTAAGGAAATCACTCCTATCTTGACGATATGCCTCCATTTATTGTTACAAGGGATATAAATAAAATTATGTGAAATCATGTATGTGAATAATGTATAAATACATGAAAAAGTATTAGTACGATATAGGCGTAAAAGTGATATCTCAAAATAATTCAAATTCGAAAAAGAGGGAATTGTATCATAAATGATCGAGAATAATAAAACGTACATTTGATTAAAACTTGGATGGTTCCAAAACGGAACGTTAACTAACCAAAGTGGTCGAAAAGTCTTTTGAATTGAGAAGCATGCTTTGGCCTAATAGGTGGTATACTCCCACCGACACGTCGGTTAACGGTATTCACCCTTCCGGTTACTACATGTCCCAATTCAATCGAAAATTCGAGAGTTAGTGGGATTTAAAAAAATCAAGGAATGGGACTAGTCGACAAGATGCGGGTTTCACCCCTAACTTGACGATTTCGTACCCTAAGTGTGGTTGTTACTCGTCGGGTCAAAATTTAATTTCGACACGTTGACGAGGGTCCACTAGAATTTGAAATTGAAATTCTTCATCAAGATGAGGACTTTACTCCTAACTTGATGACGAATCTCGTGTAAAAAGAATAGGTAGATTGAGAGTCGTTCACCAAATTGTGGGTTTCACGCCTATTTTGGTGAAGTTGTCTCCTTTGTATAATACGAGTGTTTGCGGATTTAGAATAGTCGAGTAAAATGTATGAGGAAAAGCGTATGTTGAAGTTTAAACAAACAAGTATAAACATGTCAAGAATGGCACATAAAGAACAAAATATTAAAACAAATATTAACACATAATAAAACATGTATTAACACATAAGAATAGCATGCCAAGTATAATACATAAGGATAAAACGACATATATGTTTAAATGGCTCAAAGAGAATAAATAAGAAACACATAAAGTGGCATGCATGTAGTTTCAAGCAAAACATAAGAATAAGGCTCTAAAACTATAGACTAGGTAAAAGCATTCCTACTTTTCCTAATTCCCTATAGTTATGGCTCTGATACCAATCTGTCACACCCCAACTGATGGCGGAAACATCAGAGTGAGACGATATAGATTGCAAGAGACTTCATAACACTATTTGTGACAAGTATTTACGTAATAAATTTTCGTTTCATTTCTAAAGAGTCAATTACAAGGATTTGAAACAATTACAACATGAATGATGAAATACAATACAATATGAATACAAATTAAAGTGTGTATCTCCTATAGCGCTATACATGTTAAGTGGAGGCTTGTACGAAGCTAATGACAAGTTCATCACATAAGAATCACCCAGAAAACACGAATCAAGCATAACAAATAGTAAGCATGTATTGCATTGTTTGTTTATGTATTTTGCATAAGAATATGTATACTAAGTGTGTTTTGTATATAAAAACATGTTACACCCAAAAGTGTGAAAACGGTAAAATGGGTCAAGTATACTCACAAAATTGCTAAGTCTTTCGATTATCCAAGTGTTGACGAGTGTAAGAGATTAGGAAGTTGAATGTGTTCGATTTGGAGTTTAAGAGATGTTTACATATGGTTTAAGGATTTGGAGTTCGAGGACATGAAAATAAACATATGAAAAGTAATCATCTAGTCACATAATACTTGTTTGACACTATGAAACCCCAAGGGTTAGAATGTTTTCATGGGTTCAAATACCCATTAGAATCATAACAAGTTATTATGTCTTAGATGATGTAATCTAATACTTTGACAAATGAAAACTAATCCACCATCAGAGGTTCGATTATTTGATAATATATATATATATATATATATATATATATATATATATATATATAACATAGTGTCCATCATATCATATGGGTCATGTAGGAGGTAGGAGGATAAATCCACCATTTAGGAACCTCTTTGTATCATAGAAGTCATGTAGGAGGTAGGAAGAACAAGTCTTCCATTTAGGTACCTCTAGGTGTTCACCACTACACTTGATGTTATGAACATTCAAGGATGTGACAACTCGAATTTCAAAGATTCTATTTCGCATTTATTGCACGTTCTTGTCTTGTTTAGTTGATTAATTTCACAATTAGTTGCTATGAAATTGTACACGTTTTGCTACAATGAAGTGTATTGTGTGATTGTGCATGGTTATGTGTAAATTGTGATAAACTTGTCAAATATGTAAACTTGGTGGTGAAACTATGAAATTGTTATGAGATGGTGTTCAAGTGTAAAACATGATACTTAGGGAGGTAGAGGGTAATTAGTGAAATCATAGAGATACTTAACCCTAATCCCTTTTCACTAATCATTGGCACACAAAACAAAACACGTACTTGCAACTCTCTAATCCCCTAGCAATCATCATCACCACCATCATTGGCACAAGGCATTCATCACTTTCGATTCCTCTATTTCTCTAGAATCATTCAAGGTAATTGTTTATTGATCATTGTAATACTTGTAAACCCTAATTGATTGTTGATTGTATCCATCCTTGATTCCTGTGATTCTTGTAAACCCTAGTTTCTCATGATAGTTCTGTAATTGTTGATTCATTCTAATGATTGTGAAATGATGTTGTATGTTGTGTAATTGTTGCCTGATGTTAAGATACAAGAACTGTAGAATGGTGATTGACAATTGAGTTTCAATGATCGCATTGTATGAAGTTATGGTTTCAAGCGTTTTTACGTAACTGTTGTTTATGTGAACTATGTTTTGCTTGACGATTGATTTGTACATGATGTCTGAGTTTTGTGATAATCTATGATCCGACGTTTATAATAAAACAAAGGTCCGAGCTTCATGTGTGAAATGGAGTCCGAGTTTATTAAGTTTGTATATGCATCCGAGTTATATTAATGAGACATAGAGTCCGACTTTTGAAGATAAAATAAAGTGGTCCGAAGTTTGAGAGGTGTAAGGGGTCCGAGTTTTACCCCCTCACCCTTGTCCGACTTTCAAAAGCAAATAAGGGTCCGAGTTTCTCCCAAGAGAATGTGGTCCGACCTTTTATCCATATAGGAGATGTCCGAATTTGGTTGCAAGGACAAAGTATCCGAGTTTTTTTAAGAAGCTCACATGGTCCGAGTTTAAGAAGCTCACATGGTCCGAGTTTAAGAAGCTCACATGGTCCGAGTTTGAGAAGCTCACATGGTCCGAGTTTGAGAAGCTCACATGGTCCGAGTTTTCTTAGCATAAGTCCGAGTTCTTTTGGTGAGAGTCTTGGCCCGAGTTCTTTCTGTATGGTAATTACTATACGACTTTTAAAGTAGTAATGCATAACCTGAGTTTTTAAAGTGTTTCGGCCCAACTGATAACCCTGTTGATTTGTAACTCTATTAGTTATTAGTTATGTAAATTATGCATGAGACTTCGTTAATCATGTAATTATTAAACATGTCAGTATGTTACGTGTGTATGATAACTCTGATTAATACTAAACAATTCTGTTTCGTATGGTTCGAATAAATTGAAGTAAGCCTTTATGTGAAACGTGGATTGTATGATTATGATTAATTGACGTATAATGCATGTTATCAACGGTCGAACATACTCTGTAGTATAAATTGTATGCGAAACATTACGAACATGAACTGATCAAGTATACGTGCTTAATATAGGATTTGATTGAGTAATTTCTAGCACATAGTTAATCATACCGAGCAAACCAAGGTGAGTTCACACCCTTACTAAGGCATGGGATTCCCAAGGGCTTGGGAATGGGATTGAAGGAATAAGGTTGAATAGATTCGTACTGACACTAATACTAGACTACCATACCACTGTCCTCGGTTGTGCAGGACACATACTTATGCTATTCACTGTCCTCGGTTGTGCAGGACACATACTTACAATCTACGTAGACTTATACTTACTACTATCCTCGGTTGTGAAGGATACCTATACATACTACTATCCTCGGTTGTGAAGGATACTCATACTAAATTACTATCCTCGGATGTGAAGGATACTTATACTTATTACTATCCTCGGATGTGAAGGATACTTATACTTATTCCTATCCTCGGTTGTGAAGGATACTTATGGTTACGAGTAGTCTAGTGGTTATACAACATGGGAAGCCCCCACTAATAGAACGTACTATCGGCCCAGTAGAGCCACATGTTACAAACGAACTTACTATTACGCATTTACTTTCTGTGAACTCGCTCAACTAGTTGTTGATCCTCTGTTACATGCCTTGCAGGTCGTTAGGTTCATGGAGCTTGCACATGGAGGAGCTGGTCGTTGTGGGGCTTGGATCGTGATCGTTTTCTTTAAACACTTATGACATTACATTATTAATTATGTTGGGTTACTTACATGCTTCCGCTACTAAAACAAATGTTTGGTTTTGAACATCAATCATGTCTTGTTGAATTACATTATCTATTCTTGTTATTAAATGCTATGTTCGATATGGTTGATGGCTTGATCCTGGTCAGTCACGCTCCCAAGCGGTGATACTCCGCGTGTGGATTTTTGGGGGTGTGACAGATTGGTATCAGAGCCATTGGTTATAGAGAACTTGGTTTTAATATGGGAAAACGTTTTTATTAAAACCAGACTATAACCAGAACAGTGCTCTCAACGATCCACAACGACGCTTCGCTCCACGTGCAAGACTCAACATCCTAGGTAATAAGGTTTATGTTTATTGGCTACATGCTAGAATTGCATAGAACTTTGCTCGTAGTATGCTTACATTACTTTGCTCACAACTTGTTATTGCTTAAGAACACCTATGTGCTTACACTCTTCTGTCATCGCACTATTCGCGAACCTTTCTCACTTATGTTGCCTTTGATGTGAAGATCAATGGCCGGACGAATTAACATGACTCAAGCCCAGCTAGAGGCTCTCGTTCAAGCTCAAGTTGCTGCGGCACTTGCAGCTGCTCAAGCAGGTAGTATACCCTGCAGTATAGACACACACTAGGATCTTTAGATCCTACAGTAATTCTCGTATTTAACTTTGTCCTATTCGTATACAATAGGTCAACACGCGCAGCAGCCTGTCTGCACTTTCAAGAATTTCATGGATTGTCGCCCTAGCACGTTCAGTGGCACTGAAGGAGCGGTTGGACTCCTCCACTGGTTTGAAAAGCTCGAATCTGTGTTTGAAATGTGTGAATGCCCTGAGGCTCGCAGGGTCAAATATGCCACTGGTACTTTGGAAGGGATCGCGTTGACTTGGTGGAACGCGCAGGTGCAGATCCTAGGGTTGGCAGCTGCTAACGCCACCCCTTGGAATGACTTCAAGGAACTGATTAAACGTGAGTACTGTACTCGGGAAGACATCCACAAGCTGGAGGATGAGTTCTATCATTTGAAGATGACTGGGTCAGAAATCGAGGCTTATACCAAGAGGTCAAACGAGTTGGCTGTGCTGTGTCCAACCATGGTGGACCCTCCATACAAGCTTATTGAGTTATATCTCAAGGGTTTGGCGCCAGAAATCCAGAGCCACGTAACATCGGCTAATCTTGACAACATTCAGGCCATTCAGCGCCTCGCTCACCGCATCACAGATCAGGCAGTGGATCAGAACAGACTGCCAAAGCGTATCAGTGCTACTGCTACCGCTACTGCTTCTACTACACTTGCTACTCCCAGTGAAAACAAGAGAAAATGGGATGGGGATTCTAGCAAGGGATCAGCTTCAGTGCAGTCACAAGCTCAGCAACGAAAGACAGACAGTTACCAGAGTCCCAGTCAGCACTCCTCAGGCAGCCACAGACAAGGAGGATATCGAGGAAATCTCCCGAAGTGTAACACCTGCAACAAACACCACAGTGGCCAGTGTAATAAGGGTCGCTGTCAAAGATGCCTCAAGATGGGTCATGAGGCCAAAGATTGTAGAAGCCCTCGGCCTGCGAACCAGAATCAGCAGCAGCCCCAAGCACAGCAGAATCAGCAGCAGGGCAACAAAGGGTGTTTTCATTGCGGTGCAGAGGGTCACTTTAAAAGGCACTGCCCTCAGCTGAACAGGAACCAGAACAACAACAACCATAACAACAATCAGGGAAATGGCAACAACAACAACAACAACGGAGGGAACAACAATGGCAATGAAGCAAGGGGTCGTGTGTTTGTGTTGGGGCAGGGTGATGCCAGAAATGATCCCAACGTCGTTATGGGTAAGTTTCTTCTCGACGATATTTATGTTACAGTTTTGTTTGATTCGGGTGCGGATACGAGTTATATGTCTTTGAAAATGAGTAAATTGTTAAAACGTACACCAACACCCCTAAACACCAAGCATGTTGTAGAGTTAGCAAACGGTAAAAGTATAGAGGCCACACAGATAGTTAAGGGTTGTAGCATTGTCTTAGCTGGTCAGACCTTCTCCATCGACCTTATTCCTATAGTTCTGGGTAGTTTCGACATCGTCATCGGCATGGATTGGTTATCCAAGCAGCAGGCATAGATTCTATGTAAGGAGAAGATCATTCGTATTCCTCGTTCGGGAAAGGAACCTCTCGAGGTTCAAGGCGACAAGAGTGGTGCTGTGGTTGGCATCATCTCTTTCCTGAAGGCTCAGAAATGTTTGCGAAAGGGTCATACTGCTATCTTGGCACTGGTTACTGATGCAGCTTCGAAAGAGAAAAGAATAGAGGATATTCCAGTTGTACGAGAATTTCCTCAAGTGTTTCCAGAAGATTTACCTGGCCTACCGCCTCATCGTCAGGTCGAATTTCAAGTCGAACTAGCTCCAGGAGCAGCACCTATAGCTCGCGCACCGTATCGTTTAGCTCCAACCGAACTGGAAGAGCTGTCAAAGCAACTACAAGAGCTCTTGGATAAAGGCTTCATTCGTCCAAGCTCTTCGCCTTGGGGAGCTCCAGTACTATTCGTGAAAAAGAAGGATGGCACTTACAGAATGTGCATTGATTATCGCGAACTGAACAAGGTCACGGTGAAGAACCGCTATCCTCTTCCTCGCATTGACGACTTATTCGACCAGTTGCAAGGGTCGAGTTACTACTCCAAGATTGATCTAAGGTCAGGTTACCATCAGCTGAGAGTCCGGGATGAGGACGTCTCCAAGACAGCATTCAGAACTCGCTACGGCCATTACGAGTTTCTGGTCATGCCATTCGGGCTTACGAACGCGCCTGCAGTCTTCATGGATCTTATGAACAGGGTGTGCAAACCTTATCTTGACAAGTTCGTCATTGTCTTCATCGACGACATTCTGATCTACTCCAAGAGTCAGGAGGAACACGAGCAGCACTTACGTCTTATCTTGGAACTTCTTCGAAAGGAGCAACTGTACGCAAAGTTTTCAAAAATGCGACTTCTGGCTTCGTGAAGTCCACTTCTTAGGCCATGTGGTGAACAGGGATGGGATCCATGTCGATCCATCCAAGGTAGATTCGATCAAGAACTGGCCTGCACCGCGTACACCAACAGAAATACGGCAATTCTTGGGTTTGGCGGGATACTACAGGCGGTTTATCAAAGACTTCTCCAAGATCGCGCAGCCGCTTACTATGCTGACACAGAAAGGTTTCGTTTACAGATGGGGTAATACGCAGGAAACTGCTTTTCAGTACCTGAAGGATAGACTATGCAGCGCGCCTATCCTCTCACTGCCCGAGGGCACGGATGACTTCGTGGTTTATTGTGACGCATCGATACAGGGGCTTGGTTGTGTATTGATGCAGCGGGATAAAGTTATTGCCTACGCCTCTCGTCAACTCAAGGTTCATGAACGGAACTACACGACGCACGATTTAGAGCTGGGAGCTGTTGTTTTTGCGCTTAAGATATGGCGACACTACCTGTACGGTACCAAGTGCATAATTTACACCGATCACAGGAGTCTCGAGCATATCTTCAAGCAGAAGGAATTGAATATGCGTCAACGACGATGGGTCGAACTGCTTAATGATTACGAATGCGCTATCAAGTATCATCCAGGCAAGGCCAACGTTGTGGCCGACGCCCTTAGTCGGAAAGACACCTTACCTAAGCGCGTGCGAGCACTACAGCTTACTATTCAGTCCAGTCTTCCTGCACAGATACGAGCTGCTCAGATAGAAGCTTTAAAACCCGAGAATGTCATGGCTGAAGCCTTACGCGGCTCAAGGCAACGCATGGAACAAAAGGAAGACGGCGCCTACTATGTAACGGGGCGTATTTGGGTCCCACTTTATGGCGGTCTACGAGAGCTTGTGATGGACGAAGCGCACAAGTCTCGCTACTCGGTACACCCAGGGTCGGATAAAATGTACCACGATATCAAAACAACATACTGGTGGCCAAGTATGAAAGCCCACATCGCCACCTATGTTGGCAAGTGCTTGACCTGTGCGAGAGTCAAGGTTGAATATCAGAAACCCGCAGGTCTACTGCAACAACCCAGGATACCACAGTGGAAATGGGAAGAAATTTCCATGGATTTCGTTACGGGCTTACCTAGATCCCAGCGTGGGAATGATACCATATGGGTGATCGTGGATCGACTCACCAAGTCTGCACACTTCCTGGCTATTAAGGAAACGGATAAGTTCTCCACTCTCGCAGACATCTATCTTAAAGAAGTTGTTTCAAGGCACGGGGTGCCCACCTCCATCATCTCGGATCGGGATGCACGATTCACGTCAGAGCTATGGCAAGCGATGCACAAAGCGTTTGGCTCTCGTTTAGACATGAGCACAGCATATCACCCTCAGACGGATGGGCAGTCTGAGCGCACGATTCAAACTTTAGAAGACATGCTTCGAGCGTGTGTTATCGATTTCGGCAACGGCTGGGAAAAGCACCTCCCTTTAGTGGAGTTTTCATACAATAACAGTTACCACACCAGCATTCAAGCCGCTCCATTCGAGGCATTGTACGGACGTAAATGTCGGTCACCTCTCTGTTGGGCAGAGGTGGGGGATAGTCAGATCACGAGTCCAGAGATTGTAGTGGACGCCACAGAAAAGATTGCACAGATACGACAACGCATGGCGGCAGCACGCGACCGTCAGAAAGCCTACGCGGATAAGCGTAAGAGGCCATTGGAATTTCAGGTCGGGGACCGGGTTTTACTTAAAGTCTCACCCTGGAAGGGTGTGGTTCGATTTGGTAAACGAGGCAAACTCAATCCACGGTATGTTGGACCGTTCGAAATCACTGAAAGAATAGGCAAAGTAGCCTACAGATTGAACCTACCAGCTGAACTCGGTGCAGTTCACAACGTATTTCACGTGTCGAATCTGAAGAAGTGCCTGTCAGATGAGACCCTCATAGTTCCTTTTAAGGAACTCACTATCGATGAGCGGTTGCAGTTCGTCGAGGAGCCAGTTAATCACGGACCGGGATGTCAAGGTCCTCAAACACAAGAGAATCCCTCTTGTTCGAGTTCGTTGGAACTCCCGACGTGGCCCAGAGTACACCTGGGAACGCGAAGACCAAATGAAAGAAAAGTACCCCCAGTTATTCGAAACCAATGCAACCACTACTGAGGCTGAAGCTACTACTACTGAATTTCGGGACGAAATTCCAAATCAACGGGGGGATGATGTGACACCCCAGGAAAACAAGTAAACGATACAGCTTACCTAGCTTCCTCAGTGAGTACGTACCAAATTTCGGGACGAAATTTCTTTTAAGTTGGGGATAATGTGACAACTCGAATTTCAAAGATTCTATTTCGCATTTATTGCACGTTCTTGTCTTGTTTAGTTGATTAATTTCACAATTAGTTGCTATGAAATTGTACACGTTTTGCTACAATGAAGTGTATTGTGTGATTGTGCATGGTTATGTGTAAATTGTGATAAACTTGTCAAATATGTAAACTTGGTGGTGAAACTATGAAATTGTTATGAGATGGTGTTCAAGTGTAAAACATGATACTTAGGGAGGTAGAGGGTAATTAGTGAAATCATAGAGATACTTAACCCTAATCCCTTTTCACTAATCATTGGCACACAAAACAAAACACGTACTTGCAACTCTCTAATCCCCTAGCAATCATCATCACCACCATCATTGGCACAAGGCATTCATCACTTTCGATTCCTCTATTTCTCTAGAATCATTCAAGGTAATTGTTTATTGATCATTGTAATACTTGTAAACCCTAATTGATTGTTGATTGTATCCATCCTTGATTCCTGTGATTCTTGTAAACCCTAGTTTCTCATGATAGTTCTGTAATTGTTGATTCATTCTAATGATTGTGAAATGATGTTGTATGTTGTGTAATTGTTGCCTGATGTTAAGATACAAGAACTGTAGAATGGTGATTGACAATTGAGTTTCAATGATCGCATTGTATGAAGTTATGGTTTCAAGCGTTTTTACGTAACTGTTGTTTATGTGAACTATGTTTTGCTTGACGATTGATTTGTACATGATGTCTGAGTTTTGTGATAATCTATGATCCGACGTTTATAATAAAACAAAGGTCCGAGCTTCATGTGTGAAATGGAGTCCGAGTTTATTAAGTTTGTATATGCATCCGAGTTATATTAATGAGACATAGAGTCCGACTTTTGAAGATAAAATAAAGTGGTCCGAAGTTTGAGAGGTGTAAGGGGTCCGAGTTTTACCCCCTCACCCTTGTCCGACTTTCAAAAGCAAATAAGGGTCCGAGTTTCTCCCAAGAGAATGTGGTCCGACCTTTTATCCATATAGGAGATGTCCGAATTTGGTTGCAAGGACAAAGTATCCGAGTTTTTTTAAGAAGCTCACATGGTCCGAGTTTAAGAAGCTCACATGGTCCGAGTTTAAGAAGCTCACATGGTCCGAGTTTGAGAAGCTCACATGGTCCGAGTTTGAGAAGCTCACATGGTCCGAGTTTTCTTAGCATAAGTCCGAGTTCTTTTGGTGAGAGTCTTGGCCCGAGTTCTTTCTGTATGGTAATTACTATACGACTTTTAAAGTAGTAATGCATAACCTGAGTTTTTAAAGTGTTTCGGCCCAACTGATAACCCTGTTGATTTGTAACTCTATTAGTTATTAGTTATGTAAATTATGCATGAGACTTCGTTAATCATGTAATTATTAAACATGTCAGTATGTTACGTGTGTATGATAACTCTGATTAATACTAAACAATTCTGTTTCGTATGGTTCGAATAAATTGAAGTAAGCCTTTATGTGAAACGTGGATTGTATGATTATGATTAATTGACGTATAATGCATGTTATCAACGGTCGAACATACTCTGTAGTATAAATTGTATGCGAAACATTACGAACATGAACTGATCAAGTATACGTGCTTAATATAGGATTTGATTGAGTAATTTCTAGCACATAGTTAATCATACCGAGCAAACCAAGGTGAGTTCACACCCTTACTAAGGCATGGGATTCCCAAGGGCTTGGGAATGGGATTGAAGGAATAAGGTTGAATAGATTCGTACTGACACTAATACTAGACTACCATACCACTGTCCTCGGTTGTGCAGGACACATACTTATGCTATTCACTGTCCTCGGTTGTGCAGGACACATACTTACAATCTACGTAGACTTATACTTACTACTATCCTCGGTTGTGAAGGATACCTATACATACTACTATCCTCGGTTGTGAAGGATACTCATACTAAATTACTATCCTCGGATGTGAAGGATACTTATACTTATTACTATCCTCGGATGTGAAGGATACTTATACTTATTCCTATCCTCGGTTGTGAAGGATACTTATGGTTACGAGTAGTCTAGTGGTTATACAACATGGGAAGCCCCCACCAATAGAACGTACTATCGGCCCAGTAGAGCCACATGTTACAAACGAACTTACTATTACGCATTTACTTTCTGTGAACTCGCTCAACTAGTTGTTGATCCTCTGTTACATGCCTTGCAGGTCGTTAGGTTCATGGAGCTTGCACATGGAGGAGCTGGTCGTTGTGGGGCTTGGATCGTGATCGTTTTCTTTAAACACTTATGACATTACATTATTAATTATGTTGGGTTACTTACATGCTTCCGCTACTAAAACAAATGTTTGGTTTTGAACATCAATCATGTCTTGTTGAATTACATTATCTATTCTTGTTATTAAATGCTATGTTCGATATGGTTGATGGCTTGATCCTGGTCAGTCACGCTCCCAAGCGGTGATACTCCGCGTGTGGATTTTTGGGGGTGTGACAAAGGAGGGTCATGAACATACAATAAGAAAGGAAATAATTACAACTAATCTAAGAAATCATCAAGTAATGTGTGGATTTTTAGTAGGATAGCCCAAGCTTGTCCTATAATCTCACAACCATCAAGCTTGAAGCTTGTTCATTACTTGTGGGTTAAACCCTAACCAAAACAGAAATTTTATGAGGTTTTAACCTCTGATTTTAAGTGTCACAATCTTGTTTTTAAGCCCAACTAACCATAGAATTGATTATGAACATAAGGACGTAGGAATGTGTATGAGAAACCTCAAGTTCAAGCAAGTTTAGCAAAGTTTAGTCAAAACAGAATGTTTAGAGCCTTATTTGGTGATGTTCCAGCCTTGGTTTTCCATGGAAAACCTATTGGAAGCATACCTAAGGTTGTTCTAAGCAAGTAGGAAGAAGAATCAATGAAAAAGAGCAAGGAATGAAGAAGGTATGCTAGTTTTTGTAACTTGGAATGAATCTAAGTTTGCTTCTGATTTGCAGCTGGAAATGGAGTGATTTGAGAGTGAATTTGTGGGTTTGTAAAGTGAAAAATGTGTGGGAGAGGTGTGGGTTTTATAGGGAAGGATTAGGGTTGGGTTTGGTGCACAATTAATACAAGAAACCAAGTTTAAAACTCAAACAAAACCAAAAACCCGCCCAAAATACGAGCTGAAAGGGTCTGGTCGCGAATTTGAGTCCGTGGCGGCCCATGGAGGATTTAGCAAGATCCTTCACGGGTAGCCAGGGACCATCAGACGCGAATTTGTTTGATTTTCTTACATTTCAGCCCCCTAACTTCCATAATTCGATATTTTAAGTTGTTTTAAGGGTGGACATATAAGCATATTTTAAGGGTTTATCAAGTATCCTTAACATAAAGTAAGTATAATGAAGTATGATCAAGCGTATGAATGTCATATTTAAGTATCTTACGCATTCAAAAGACGTATTATTTGTAAGTTTCACGTGTTTGCAAATTTAACACAAAGTTTCCAAGGATTATGAATGTTGTATCAATTGTTTCTCGAATTCAAATGTATGATCAAGTATGAAGTATGTATAACACGAATTTAAAGAAATACGAATTTTATTTATGATTCAAGTCTCGGACTTTACAACGATTACAACGAAAGGATGATTACAAGAACACGAGACTTCCAAAAATGGAAATACAAACGAGACTTTCTATTTATGGAAAGTACGAAATAGCAGGGCGTTACAACTACACACTTTCTCATCATATTCTCCAACAAATCTCACATTTTCACCGTGAAATCATCTGATTTAAGGCTGTTCTAGGGTAACGTCACCATGGGTTCTCATGAACACTGAAGTGTGACCTCATCTCATCAAGAACAGTTCGGATCTAAAGGATTTCTACATGTTTAAACACTGATTTTGCCTAAATCTAAACATTTTCAACTGTTTTCAATCTTTTCTTCAACATTCTTCACTTTTTACTCAAAACCGTTAGAATCTGGACTCGTTTGGGCTCTCTACTCATTCTCTAGTGTAGGACCGATCTGAGAACGGATTTCTATCGAAGAGATGACCGATTCACGGGTTGAATATGAAACTCCGTCAGGAACAGTTAAGACTGATCGAACGGGGTGGTTCCCGTCCGATCGAACGAGTTGGACTTGATGTGATTTCTGTTGTTTAACACGTCGTCATGTCGTCTCCGTCAAACTACAAACTTTCTAACTTAACTGATTTTACAAAGGTTTTCAAACAGAAGGTTGCTCAATCGAATAGTCGTCCGATCGGACAACCAGCCGATCGAACGACATATTCGACCAGGTAACTTGATTTGATAAGCTCAACACTTAAATTTTTTGGAAAACTTTAAAGAATATCAGTTTTTAATCGAATAGCCATCCGATCGAACGGCCATCCGTCCCGATGACCATCCGATCGAATGACTTTATTTATACTACAACAAAAACTTCAAAAGTTTAACATTTTACAAACACACCTCCCTCAGTCGAATGACCATCCGACCGAATGGTCATTGATGTGTGCAAAATGCAACATATAAATTACATCAAATGAGGCATAAAACTAACCCTTTTTAGTACTAATGTTGGAAAAAGTATGCTTTTGTCTTCCTTTTGTATTTTCAGGATTAAATGAGCTTAAATGGATAAAAGAAGCAAAAAGGCAGCTAAATCTAACATAAATACAAGAAAAGGAATAAACGTAGCATGCCCGATCCCTCGACAGCATCTCCCAAAGCAAGAACAAGAGAACAGAAGTGAGCACGGGGGCGTGCCCAAGTGTCTGCAGAAAAGACAAAGTTGTAGAAGCTTCTATCACCCAACACGAGGGTGTGGTCAACGCAAAGATTCGCAGAATCCAAGCAAATCTTGATAGTACAGATACGCTTCTGCACATGGGGCCGTGCCCAGTGGACACGGGGGTGTGGTCAACTAATATAGACAAACTGCATTTAATGAAGAAAGAGAAGATGGATGGACACGGGGTCGTGCCCAATGGACACGGGGCCGTGTCCGGGCTTCTATGCAGGCTATAAATAGGGGTGCTTGGCTCACTTGCAACTCATCCCTTGACAAACCACCTCTCTCACACTTCACCCACCTACCACCACCATCACAACCCACATCCACCACCATCATCCATCATAGAGTGTGTGTAGTAGTCTCAGGATCCAAGATTGATAGTAAGAGTTCTTGACAATCAAAGGCCATGTTTACCTAAGTCTCTTACATCAATTGGTGAAGACAAGCATTTAGTGTAATACTTTTTATTTTTAATCTTTTCACCCTTTTTATTTGGTTATGTATTAATGACTTTAATAACTAGTTTCTTATGTTGAAGGTGAAACTTCCTTATCATTTGTCTGTGGTGTCTTGGCGTTATTTTACTGTCTATATAAAATAAAAGATTTACACCATTCATATCTCCACGGTCTATATGGAGATATGTTGACTACCTGGTCGGGGGTTAAGGGAATGGTTTGGTAAGTGTCTTGCCTTGTTCAGTGTTTAGATCCTGCAAGGACCTGGGTCAAGCTTAGTAGGACCTCCTTCAATACCCACTGGTATTGGATGACGGGGGTTCGAATTTCTTGATCCCCTCATATGTAAACTACTATTAATACATTAACCCGGCTACTTAGGATTGTGTCCCTGCTGACTCAAACAACTTAGTCGAGGGTAACGTCACCTTCAAAAGAGGGGCCTACCACATTACGCATTAATAACTTAATTAATTATCTTTCAATAATCCAACCCTTTAGGATTGTATCCTTGCTGACTCAAACTACTGGGTTGAGGGTAACGTCACCTTCAAAAGATGGGCCTACTACTATAACTAAGATAATCTCTTAAAAAGTGCAAAAGTGCGGAAATAATCAAAGGTTACACTAAAGGCGAGTCGGATCCAAGTGATTAATCTTGTCTATCTGTTTTTATTTTTATTTTTGTTTTTATTTTCAGCGTTTTTTGTTTTTATTTTCTAGTTTAAAACCTTTTTCTAAACTTTTGATTTGATTAGACGTTGAGGATAAACCGGTATTAAAAGCTCTTGTGTCCTTGGACGACCTCGGTATCTTACCAACACTATACTACGCTCATGATGGGTGCACTTGCCCATATGTGTGTTTTGTGTTAGTAAATATCGTGTTTTATAAATTTAAAACTTGAATAATGTGTTAAAAAGGACTAAAAATATACATAAAAATATATACCACCACACATGCATAAAGTTTTTGGCGCCGTTGCCGGGGACACAAGGATTTTAAGAAAGTTAGGAATCAACGGCCTAATCGTTTTCTCTTATTTTTCCTTTTTTAAGGATTTTTCTTAATTTTTCAGTATCTGCAGAGCTCAGCACGGGCCGTGCCTGGTCGGACACGGGCCGTGCCCATCATCATTACTGGCAGTTTTTATTTTCTGAGTTAGAGAGAGCTGAGCACGGGGCCGTGTAGGTGCAACACAGGGTCGTGTCGAGCTTTCTAGTAACAAGGATCCGGAAAACAATCACTGTAACTCCGACCACGGGGCCGTGTTCATCTGAGCACGGGGCCGTGGTGAAACTTCTGACCAACGTTCTTTTTGTTTTTATTGCAGGACTTGGAACCCAGGTGCCACACCTGAACTCTCTACGTAGTGTATGAGCTCCAGTTCCAGTAGAGACGTAAAAGAACCTCTAGACGAACCCGAACGCTTTCTAAGAAAAAGACTTAAAACTAAAAACCAAGAGAAAGTTTCGGGGGACCCACTTCCGATGGCGGATCAACGTACCCTCATGGATTACCTACGGCCCACCGTAGGTAATCTCGGCGCCGCTATCAATGCACCGAATGTCGAGGCCAACAACTTCGAACTTCGGCCGCATTTGATACAAATGCTCCAAAACTCCGCAACCTTCCACGGGCTTGCGGACGAAGATCCTCACTTACATATTACTAACTTCTTGGAAATATGTGATACTTTTCGGATTAATGGAGCATCAAATGATGCCATCCACCTTCGAATGTTTCCATTTTCATTAAAAGATCAAGCTAAGGTTTGGCTTAACACCCTCCCACTTGGCTCGGTAAACACCTGGGATGAACTAGCCCAAAAGTTTTTGTATAAGTATTTCCCTCCTGCTAAAACGGCTAAATTAATGACTGAAATTAATACATACTCACAAGAGGACGGGGAATCCTTATATGAAACTTGGGAAAGGTTCAAGGAGCTACTAAGAAAGTGCCCTCATCATGGTCTTGCGGTGTGGCAACAAGTATCCACTTTCTACAATGGATTGTTGCCACACACAAGACAAACACTTGACTCTAGCTCCGGGGGACTTTTAGGTAATCGACGCCCAAATGAAATATATAATCAAATTGAGTAAATTGCTCAAACCAATTTTCAGTGGCACACTCCCCGAGGCACAAAATCTATTGCCCCGGGCGCCCATAAGGTTGATGAAAGCACCTGCTTACAAGCCCAAATCGAGGCCTTTTCTTCAAAAATCAAAAAGTTAGAAATGGCAAAAACGGCCTCGGTTATGGCTTGTGAAGGGTCTGGTGGGCCACATGAAAATTGGAGTTGTATGAAAGAAATGGATAATCAAACATAATCGGTAAACTACATTGATAATAGACCTAGGCCGTCAGGTCCTCCAACGGGTACCTACAACCAAGGATGGCGTAACCACCCTAACCTTGGTTGGAGAGAACCCGACAATAGTAGTAACCAACAAAATCCAAACCAACGAACAAACTTTCAGCAACCAAGAAACGAGTCACAAAATTTCTCTCAACAACAAGGTGGACGAGAAAGGCTTGAAGATACTATATCTCGCCTCATCTCCGACACCGAAAAGAAAAACTCGGATCGATTTCAACAACTGGAATCGAACTTTAGAAATCAACAAGCTAGTATTCAAAACACTGAAAAACAAATAAATCAACTAGCTCAAAATTTCTCCGAGAGACCACAAGGCGCGTTACCAAGCAATACCGAAACCAACCCAAAGGCGCAAGTACATCTCATCACGTTGAGAAACCGTACCGTGGGTCCCGAGGATGCTCCACTACCTCCAACTGAGAGGAGTCGATCTAGCCAAACCGCAACTTCACCGGCACCACAACAAGAGACGACCCCTCCACCAAATCAAGAGCCCACCAAGAATCCTCCAGTACCATACCCTGGTTGGTTAATTCGCCAAAAGACCGACGAGCAATTCACAAAGTTCGTAAATTTACTAAAACAATTGCATGTTAATATTCCATTTGTTGAAGTCCTAACCCAAATGCCTAAATATTCTAAATTTATGAGGGACTTCCTCACTCACAAAAGGAAAATTAAGTCACTGCAATTAGTTAATTTAAGTGAAGAATGCTCCGCCTTACTACTCAACAAACTCCCGCAAAAGAAGATCGATCCCAGAATCTTTACCATCCCTTGTCCAATTGGGGAATCCCCCATACACAATGCACTAGCCGATCTTGGGGCTAGCATCAACCTCATGCCCGCATCTATGTTCAACCGACTCGGCCTAGGGAAAATAAGCCCTACAAAAATGAGCATACAACTCGTCGATAGGTCCATTAAATATCCACAAGGTGTCGCTGAAAATCTATTGGTTAAAGTCGGAGAATTTGTCTTCCCAGCCGACTTTGTCATACTAGATATGGAGGAAGATACCGAAGTACCACTCATCTTAGGAAGGCCATTCCTAGCTACGGCCCACGCAGTGGTGGATATGAATGGAGGGACATTAACTTTGAGGGTTGGGGACAAGGGGATGAAGTTTGGGGTCGGTAAGAGAGTAGAAGATGACGACCCGGTCAAATACATGAAAGTCATAGACTCAAGTTTGGATGATGCTCTCCGACGGTGCAACATGGGATGCAAAACATCCCACTTGGGTGACATATGACTGGCTTTGGGTCTAGCAAAGGACCCTTGTAAACGTGGCGCACCACGGAGGCATTCCGCGGAACTATCCTTAGTTTAGTTTAAGATTAATTTTTTATGCTTTCCAGTTTAGTTTTAATTTTCAGGAATAAAACACACTCGGGATGGTGAAGGATACTAAGGGAAGCTTGAACCAACACCCCATGCACAAAAACAGAGCCACCCGACAATTTTTCTTCATTACAGCAAGTTCAGCACGGGGCCGTGTCCAGCCAACACGGCCCGTGCTCAAGGATCTGCAGAAAAATGCCCAGTTCAGGTATCTAGACACGGGCCGTATTCGCTGAACACGCCCCCGTGCCCAGCCTTCTGTTACTCTAATAATTTTTTGTTACTGGCGATCTGAACACGGGGCCATGTCTAAACGCCCAGTAACATAAATTTTTGCTTTTTCACACCTTGTTACACATTCAATCAACCTAAAAACTTATTTTTGGGACACATTGAGGACAATGTGTAATTTAAGTATGGGGGGATGCTAAAACCTTGAATTTTGCAAGTCCTAATTACAAGCCTTACACAAAACTCTATTGGAACCACTAATCACCCCAAATTTTTTCAAAAACTTTTCATTTTCTTACTTGTCTTGGTTTAATTCGGGAATTACAAGTTTTAAAAAGGTTATATTTTTACAAATTTACAACCGATAGCGCCGTGATAAAAAGAACCAATATAAGAAAATTATGAAACGTCATGACAAATCTAGTTAAAATTTGATTATATATACTTGATCACATAAAAAACCCCTTCCCACAAAAAGTGAGTTTTGAGCCTTTATTGAGCATACAAATACACATCTTTAAACTAAATACTCATTTTTCATTTCTTGTGTGAATAGCCGCTTGGTTTCTTAGGACTCTAGAACTTGCCATGACGATACATTCCCGGTCCTTACCAACTTAAACCCAAGGAAGTAAAAGATGGAGGCATTAGGACTAACCCTTTTTCTTTTCAACACCATTATTTTTCTTTTTTTTTTTACCACCTACCCAAAATCCCCCTAGTTAACCCCTTTGAGCCTAAATCTTTTCATTTCTTAACCCAAAACAAACACCCTTTTTACCCACCAAACCCCTTTTTCATTTTAAACCCTTTATTTTAGTAACAAGCTCGGTTTTCTTGTGACTTCCTTATGAAAAAAAAATGAAGTCAAGAAGTAAAGAAACAAGTTCATCAAAAAGAACTTTGTTTGAATGATTGCTTCATTAGAATAAAAAGTTACAAAAATAAAAAGTCTTACGAAAACCGACGCTTTTTACGCCTTTCGCCCTTTTCTACTAACCACTAACCCAACCACCTACCTTTAACCCAAGCCTACCCTTTCCCCAAAAGTCCTCTTGATATTTACAAATGTTTATAGTTAAAAAGGAGGAGGATTGATTGCTTGGCAAGCTTATGGTAGAAGTAAGTTCCATGCCACTCTCGAGTGTTTCACAAAAATACATCTTCGGCCGAGTGTTGAGTGATTCCCCGTGAGGTATGTGAACTTGTATATAAATGGAATTTTAAAGAGGCATGTTATGCCCTAATAAGTAATTTATCTTATGTAATGTTCTAAATAAATCATGACGAATAGGATTGTAAATAAAATAAAAAAAAAACTTAATAAAAATCTTGGAATCTCGACACTCTATGAGAAGCCCAAAAACTTTCTCTTCTACCCATTCCATTTGGGAGTGTAAAGCCACATTATAAAGAGTTTTGCTTGAGGACAAGCAAAGATTCAAGTGTGGGGGTATTTGATGTGTGCAAAATGCAACATATAAATTACATCAAATGAGGCATAAAACTAACCCTTTCTTAGTACTAATGTTGGAAAAAGTATACTTTTGTCTTTCTTTTGTATTTTCAGGATTAAATGAGCTTAAATGGACAAAAGAAGCAAAAAGGCAGCTAAATCTAACATAAATACAAGAAAAGGAATAAACATGCCATGCCCGACCACTCGACAGCATCTCCTAAAGCAAGAACAAGAGAACAGAAGCCTGAACATGCCCCGTGCTCACTGAGCACGGGGGCGTGCCCAAGTGTCTACAGGAAAGACAAAGTTGTAGAAGCTTCTATCACCCAACACGGGGGCGTGTCCACCGGACATGGGGCCGTGGTCAACGCAAAGATTCGCAGAATCCAAGCAAATCTTGATAGTACAGATACGCTTCTGCACACGAGGCCGTGCCTAGCGGACACGGGGGTGTGGTCAACTAATATAGACAAACTGCATTTAATGAAGAAAGAGAAGATGGATGGACACGGGGCCGTGCCCAATAGACACGGGGCCGTGTCCGGGCTTCTGTGCAGGCTATAAATAGGGGTGCTTGGCTCACTTGCAACTCATCCCTTGACAAACCACCTCTCTCACACTTCACCCACCCACCACCACCATCACAACCCACATCCACCACTATCATCCATCATAGAGTGTGTGTAGTAGTCTCGGGATCCAAGATTGATAGTAAGAGCTCTTGACAATCAAAGGCCATGTTTGCCTAAGTCTCTTACATCACTTGGTGAAGACAAGCATTTAGTGTAATACTTTTTATTTTTAATCCTTTCGCCCTTTTTATTTGGTTATGTATTAATGACTTTAATAACTAGTTTCTTATGTTGAAGGTGAAACTTCCTTATCATTTGTCCGTGGTGTCTTGGCGTTATTTTACTGTCTATATAAAATAAAAGATTTACACCATTCATATCTCCACGGTCTATATGGAGATATGTTGGCTACCTGGTCGGGGGTTAAGGGAATGGTTTGGTAAGCGGCTTGCCTTGTTCAGTGTATAGATCCTGCAAGGACCTGGGTCAAGCTTAGTAGGACCTCCTTCAATACCCACTGGTATTGGATGGCGGGGGTTCGAATTTCTTGATCCCCTCATATGTAAACTACTATTAATACATTAACCCGGCTACTTAGGATTGTGTCCCTGCTGACTCAAACTACTTAGCCGAGCGTAACGTCACCTTCAAAAGAGGGGCCTACCACATTACGCATTAATAACTTAATTAATTATGTTTCAATAATCCAACCCTTTAGGATTGTATCCTTGCTGACTCAAACTACTGGGTTGAGGGTAACGTCACCTTCAAAAGATGGGCCTACTATTATAACTAAGATAATCTCTTAAAAAGTGCAAAAGTGCGGAAATAATCAAAGGTTGCACTAAAGGCGAGTCGGATCCAAGTGATTCATCTTGTCTATCTGTTTTTATTTTTATTTTTATTTTCAGCATTTTTAGTTTTTATTTTCTAGTTTAAGACCTTTTTCTAAACTTTTGATTTGATTAGACGTTAAGGATAAACCGGTATTAAAAGCTCTTGTGTCCTTGGACGACCTCGGTATCTTACCAACATTATACTACGCTCACGATGGGTGCACTTGCCCATGTGTGTGTTTGGTGTTAGTAAATATCGTGTTTTATAAATTTAAAACTTGACTATTATGTTAAAAAGAGCAAAAAAATATACATAAAAATATATACCACCACACACGCATCAGTCATCCGTCCTGATGATCATCCGATCGAACCACCATCCGATTCAACATCTTACACGACGCACTGTTACACGCTGTTCAACGCTTACACTAAGGTTCTCAGATCAGGCTAATCTCTCAAGCGCTCCCGTCAATCCAAGACTGTGTTTATTTACTAAACAAGATCTGTGAGTATACTCGATCCCTTTTTTTCTTAACGCACTTTTGGGTGTTACATACGTCACCTATATCAAATCACATTGACACACAACGCCAACACTTTTAAACGCTAACCGCTCTGCATGTTATACGTGTTTTCGATTAATGCTTGTATGTTATGTTCACACAGTTATTGTTGCCTGACACCTTAGCAACGATAGTACTATAGTTTGGACTCATCACCTGTCGTGGACAGGGGTTGTTAAGGGTATTACTTCACATGTCACAGTGGTGATATGTGTTGCACATTCTACAACTCGCAGGCATGTCTGTGCATATGTCATTGTCGATAGCTTACTTGCTTCACATTTCTACGTGTTACATGTTGGTTATGCGTAAATCGCTCTCGCTACTATATGTTATTAAACTTGTGTACTCACCTTTACACTATGTGTATTGACTTTACTTTAACTTATATGACAGGTGTTTCGGATGCTACGCTATGTTTGCTGAATGTCATGGAATCAAGTTAGGTGGTCTAGTAACCCACGAATAATATTTGGGTTGTCAGAACAATATTTGTGTAACAACTGTCACTAAAATCAATAATTAGGACGATAATTAGTCAATAAGAAAACCCTAATTGAGACACCCAAGTAATTCTGCATAAGCCCTAAAATTTTCAGAACAATTGGAATCAGGATCAGGGCCCCTAAAACTCGAGGGGGGCAAACCCTAGTTGATAATTATCTAAAATAAAATGTAGCTATGTTCTGATTGGCTGGATTTTTGAGTCACCTAAGCTACACCCGAGCTAGGCAGCCTATGAATTAGACTGCTTAGCTTACGGACCGTAAGGGGGTTAGGCATACGGTCCGTAAGCGAGTCTCAAAAATCACTATAAATAGCCGACATTGGCACTTACCTGTAGAAGTTAAAACGTCGCTTAGATTCTGTCTGTACGTCGTGTTACACCACAATCAGTTCACAACACACACACACGATCACGAGGTGCTGCCGCAATCAGGGTAATAACTCGATCGCTATTACGATTCAACGTCCGATCCATTATAACTATCCAACGATTGTCCGAGTGCTGCTCAAATTGAGCTTGTACTTTGTTATTCATTGTGATTTCAACTTGAATGTTTGAGTGCTGTTCAAATTCGGACTATGCTCTGTCATTCGTTGTGAATCCATTGAATTGTTAAGTATCGCACTTGATAATAGTTGTGAGGGTTTAATCTCATGAATTGACGTAACTGCTGAATTAGTTACTAATCCCGTTTGTGTGTGCATTGTTATTTAAATTAGGTTAAAAGGCTAATCAGTAAAGCTTATACTCTGCTCGTAAATCTGCAATGTGAGTCATTCTCTTTTTATCAAACTGTTTTACAAAACTCCAAATTATTTTCAAAGTTATAGTTACAGTTTAAGTCTATGTAATCACCAAAGTACAGCCGGTATGTGGGGTTTTGTATACATTACTTATTTCCCGTCACACTTGGACAACGAGTTAGCCAAGGGGTGATCTAACCACAGTCACAGACACCATTTGGACAACGAGATAGCCAATGGGTAGTCGAGTGACAAGTACTGTGGGTAGTTGGTTTGAAATTAGAAACATTGTAATTCCCCTTAATACTGTAAATTATAACAAACGAGTCGTTTTTGTAAACTGAATGATTCACTCAGTATTTCCCCGCTGACAAAACCTTTTTCAAACATGTTTCAGGTAATCTGGTATGAGCAAAGAAAAGTGCCACGGAGCACTCCCAGCTTAGAAAAGTGGCTCAATGTAAATAAATAAATGAACATGTTTTGAAAATAAAGATTTCCCTGAGAAATCACATTATTGTAAATTTCGGGAATTCATCCCTAAGTTATGAAACGAGCAGTTTAAATTATTAAAAGATCCTGTTTTAAAAAGACTACCGCTGTCGCCTAAATTAAATACCACGGGATTCCTGTCCCGCGGCTCCTGAAACGGGTCAAACCGGGTCGGGGGTCGTGACAGGAAAAGGTGGTATCAGAGCCACTGTTTTAAGCTTACTGATTAAGCTCACTATTTTAATTTAAGTACTTAGGAAAATTCTAATTGCCATTACTGTGAATATGTGTACATTAACTGACTAATTGTTAAAATTACAGTATGGGTAAACAACAGATTTCTGCTATCTACCGCAAATTAGATAGTACACCTAAAGAACAGGGAACCTCTTCCTCCAAATCTCCCGTCAAGTTAGAGGAAGGAATCTTTGTCCGTAAGGCAAATTATGAAAACCCACTTACACCAGAGAAAAGGAATTTGATTATTAGGAAGGGTCAAGAGAAAAAGAAACCCCAAACCAAGAGAGTGAGGTTTAACCCGGAAATTCAGGAAATTAGCAGTAATCCACCAGGGGAAAATAACTTAGATGAAAAATGGGCAAATCTGTATCTGCTCGCTACTGTAGCAGAAAATGCAAATCTTTAAAATCTAAATCTAGAAATAAGTACTTCCCAGTAAATAAATAAATAGATCTGAGTGTGTTCTGTTTGTTGTTATGTTGTACAAATTGGTGTGCAATAAAAATGTTTATTTGTTAAACTTTGTTCCAAAGTTTTAACTTGACATTTTTGTGCATTTTGCATATATGCTACACAGCATGAGTGAGCTATCCGAGGCGTTTCAGAACCTCAACCTCTATCCTGTGCCAATTGAAGTCTCCCACAACTTCACTGGTTACATTGCTGACATAGAGGAACCTCTAGAATTCCAAGCTCCACCGCTGGAAAAAGTAAAACCTAAAAAGAGGAGAAGATATGTAGGGTGGCGAAAGGTGCGCAGAAGGAAACCTAGGAGACTCCCTAAAATAGAAAATCTTGTGAGTGTGAGCAAGGGAAAAGAAATAGAAACCGGAGAAAGTTCCAAACCAGCAGAAATAGGGATAGACCTAAAGCAAAAGGGAATAGAGATTGGAGAAAGCTCTAAACAGCCTGAAGAAATCACATTCCAGGACGAAATAGACCGCCTACTGGATAATTGTGATATACTAGAGCCTATCAACGATAATCTCTTCTCTTATCCTGCTACAGCCCAAGTCCCAATAAACCTAGGACCAGTTATTCTAGACCCACTAGTTCACACCCGACCATTAGGTCAAATAGAAGAATGGTGGACCAATGACTGGCAATTCCAAAATATAGTCAATAGTCCCTATAGTTTTCTCCCACAGTTTGATCCAGAACCTATCCCTAATCCGCCAATGAGCTATGAAAATTTAGCTGAACTGCGTCAGTTTGGTGAAGAACTGATAGGCACCGGGAATAGGATCTGGGAAATGGTGGAACAAATCTCTTGGAAATACGACGAAAGGGAGCGTCGTTACTGAAACTGCCAGTGAACCAAAAGATAGGATGGGTTTGGAGAAGTTTGTCTGTATTATAACTAATATAGTAAAACTGACTTTGTAAAATGGGCAATAAAACAATGCAAGATAAAAAGTGTGTATTGAAGCAGGTATAATATATAAAACAAAACAGAAGTCGAGGCATCGACAATTTTGGCTATGCTTGCATGTTATACTGATGTATGTGTTTATCTATGATTTTGTTATCAATAATTAAACACTAATAATTCCTATTAATACTAATTAGCAGATGGAAAACGCTAATAGTGAACCAGTTAATGAAGTAAATCAGTCTGAGCAAAATCAGGAAGATCAATATATAACTAGACAAGATATTGAGCACTTTATTGCTCAAGGGATAGCCAATGCTATTCCAGAAATTGTGGCTGTTGTTCAGAAACCAGCCGAACCACAATTAATTCCTAGTAAACGTACTCCGGAAGATAATTGCAGTAACAGCATAAATGGAGGCGGTAATCATGACGATCATGATCCGCAACAGGCCCCACTCCCAAAAAGAATGAAAGCTGCAACACCTGGTTGCACTTACAAAGAATTTCTTGCCTGTAAACCCGCAGAATTTGCAGGTAATGAAGGGGCAACTGCAACACTGCGTTGGTTAGAGAAAACCGAAGCAGTAACTACAATAAGTAAATGTGCTGAAGAAGATCAAGTGATGTATGCGTCAAACTTGTTTAAAGAAGGGGCGCTAGAATGGTGGAACACAGTGCTACAAGCAAAAGGAAGAAGGGTGGCCTACGCAATGAATTGGGAAGAATTTAAGAGTCTTGTAGAAAGAAAATTCTATCCCGAATACGAGAAGGAACAAATGGCAAACAAGTTCCTGAGCCATCGTATGATAGGTGTAGACTGTCGAGGATATACTTCGACATTCTTCGAATATGCGAGAGTGGTACCTTCCCTGGCTTCGCCAGAACCGGTACTCATTTCCCGTTATATTTGGGGATTAATCGGAGAAATCCGTAACATCGTTAAAGCTGCGAGACCACGCACGATTGATGATGCTGTGGAATTAGCTAATACCTTAACCGATGAACTAGTCCGCACCAGAGAAGAAGATCGTAAGAAGGAATTGGCTCAGAAGATTACCCAAGGATTTCGTGTGGGTAATAATAGCAATAAATTCAAGAAAAGAGGAACCAGGCAATACTCGTCACCTCCTTTCTGCAGAACTTGCAAAAAGAAACACTATGGACAGTGCAATATATTTTGCAACTTCTGCAAGGCGAAAGGACATCGGGAAGAAGACTGCAGAAGGAAAACAAGAATCTGTTATAACTACGGAGAAACAGGGCATATCAAACCTGAATGTCCTAAGTTAGCCCAACCAGCAGACAATAAAGTTAAAACGGCCGATGGAATAACCAAGAAGAATGCTCGCGCATTCCAGCTGACCACTCAAGAAGCCGAACTTATTCCAGACGTGATAGCGGGTACGTTCTTAGTGCATAACGTCTATGCAAAAGTATTATTTGACTCTGGTGCAAACCAAAGTTTTATTAATACTTCATTCTGCCAAGCTCTTAACTTACCTCTAACTACCCTTAGGCAGATCTTTACTGTTGAAACGGCAGATGGAAATTCTATCAATATAGACAAGGTTTTGCAAGAAGGAAAGATAGAATTGTTAGGTCATAAGTTTTCTGCAAACCTGTTACCTATGAATTTAGCCGGATTTGAAGTAGTATTAGGAATGGATTGGTTAGTCACCAACCATGCTCGAATCCTGTGTGATAAGAATTCCGTAGAAATCCGTACCCCCACAGGAGAAGTAATATTAATTTCAGGAGATAGACCTCGGAAGCCACTGAAATTCATTTCAGTAATGAAATTGGCTAGTTATTCAAGGAAACAAGAAACGGTGTATATGATTTCTGTAATCATTAACACTAAAAATAAGGAACTCCAGGACATCCCTATATTTTCAGAATACCCAGATGTTTTTCCAGAAGAATTACCTGGTTTACCACCGGATAGGGAAGTAGAATTTAGAATTCATTTAATTCCAGGTACTACACCAATAGCTAAGACACCTTATCGATTAGCACCTACCGAAATGCTAGAATTGAAAAAGCAATTAGATGAATTACTAAGCAAAGGATTCATACAACCTAGTTCATCCCCTTGGGGTGCACCAGTGTTGTTTGTGAAAAAGAAAGATGGATCAATGAGAATGTGTATCGATTATAGGGAATTGAATAAAGTTACAATTAAGAACCGATACCCATTACCTAGGATTGATGATCTTTTTGATCAATTGCAAGGAGCTAGGTATTTCTCTAAGATAGACTTAAGATCAGGATATCACCAGTTGAAAGTACAAGAGGAGGACATACCTAAAACTGCTTTCAGAACTAGGTATGGTCATTATGAGTTTACAGTCATGCCCTTTGGATTAACAAATGCTCCAGCTGCATTTATGGACATGATGAATAGGATCTGTAAACCATACTTGGATAAATTTGTAATCGTGTTCATTGACGATATACTTATTTATTCCAAAAGTCAGGAAGAACATTGTGAGCACCTGCATGCACTCTTAACTTTGTTAAGAAAGGAAAAGCTTTATGCCAAATTCTCAAAGTGTGAATTCTGGCTACAAGAAGTGCAATTTTTAGGTCATATGGTGAAGCACGAAGGAATTCACGTAGATCCTGCTAAAATAGAAGCAATCACGAATTGGAAAGCTCCACGAACGGCTATGGAAATTAGAAGTTTTCTAGGCTTAGCTGGATACTATAGATAGTTTATTAAGGATTTCTCTAAGATAGCTGTACCTTTGACTAAGCTAACCTGTAAGGCAGTTAAGTTCGAATGGGGAACTAAACAAGAAGAAGCCTTTAGGATTCTAAAGCACAAATTAACGAATGCTCCAATTTTAGCTTTACCCGAAGGAACCGAGGATTTTGAAGTATACTGTGATGCTTCAAAATTAGGATATGGATGTGTGTTGATGCAACGCAAAAAGGTAATTGCGTATGCCTCTAGGCAATTGAAAAAGCACGAAGAGAATTACACAACTCATGACCTAGTGTAAGGAGCCATAATTTTTTCCCTTAAAATTTGGAGACATTATCTGTATGGAAGTAAGTTTACTATCTATACGGACCATAAGAGTTTAAGGTATATATTTGGGCAAAAAGAGTTAAATATGAGGCAAAGAAGGTGGATGGAAATCTTAAGTGATTACGACTGTGATATTCAATATCACGAAGGAAAAGCAAACGTAGTCGCAGACGCCTTAAGTCGTAAGTATCATGAAAAGCAAAAGCGAGTCCGTACTCTTAGGTTAAATCTACAATTAGATTTAATGGAACAATTGAAGAAAATTCAGGAAACGGCAATCAAGGACGATGCCGAAGGAATGAAAGGTTACCTAAAGGAATTAGAACAAGGAAAAGATGGAATTTGGAGATTCCACAAGAAACGAATTTGGGTACCTAAACAAGGAGAATTAAGAAATAAGATTTTAGAAGAATCTCATAAATCAAGGTATACTGTACAGCCAGGAAATAATAAGATGTACCAAGATTTAAGAAATATTTTTTGGTGGATAGGAATGAAAAAGGATATAGCCGAATACGTATCTAAGTGTCTAACCTGTTCAAAAGTTAAAGCCGAACATCAGAAACCTTCAGGACTACTACAACAGTTAGAAATGCCTGTATGGAAATGGGAACTCATAACAATGGATTTTGTTACTAAGTTACCCAAAACCAGAAAAGGTAATGATGCTATTCGGGTAATTGTGGATCGATTAACCAAATCAGCTCATTTTCTACCAATGAAGGAAACCTTTAGCATGGAAAGGTTAGCCAAGTTATACGTAGATGAAGTAGTATCCTTACATGGAGTCCCACTCTCCATTGTATCGGATAGAGATAGTCGTTTCACTTCCCGTTTCTGGACAAGTTTCCAAGAAGCAATGGGAACTCGACTCAATTTAAGTACCGCATATCATCCTCAAACGGACGGACAAAGTGAAAGGACGATACAAACCCTGGAAGACATGCTCCGAGCATGTGTAATTGATTTTGGTGGTAATTGGGATAGCCATTTACCATTAATTGAATTCTCCTATAACAATAGTTATCTTTCGAGCATCGAATCTGCTCCATTCGAAGCACTGTATGGACGCAAGTGCAGAACTCCCGTTTGTTGGGCAGAGATAGGAGAAAGTCAGTTATCAGGTCCAGAGATTGTACAAGAGACCACAGACAAATAACTCAAATCAAGGAAAGACTGAAGACTGCTAGAGATCGTCAGAAGAGTTATGCGGACAATCGCCGTAAGCCATTAGAATTCCAAGTCGGAGACAAAGTACTTTTGAAAGTATCTCCTTGGAAAGGAGTAGTACGATTTGGTAAGAAAGGAAAACTGAGTCCCAGATATGTTGGACCATTCCTAGTGATCCAACGAATAGGACCAGTAGCTTATCGTTTACAACTACCAGAAGAATTAGCTGGAGTACATGATGTGTTTCATGTATCCAATCTTAAGAAATGTTTATCAGACGAATCCCTGGTAGTACCTCTTCAAGATATAGAGGTAAATGAAAAGCTGAAATTCGTAGAGAAACCCTTACAAATAGAAGACCGGAAGATCAAGTTTCTCAAACACAAACGACTAGTAATAGTAAAAGTCAAATGGGAATCCAAGAGAGGACCAGAGTACACTTGGGAACTGGAATCAGAGATGAAGCGAAAGTACCCTCATCTATTTCAGTAAATCTCGAGGACGAGATTTTTCTCAAGGTGGGGAGGATGTAACAACCGTCACTAAAATCAATAATTAGGACGATAATTAGTCAATAAGAAAACCCTAATTGAGACATCCAAGTAATTCTGCATAAGCCCTAAAATTTTCAGAACAATTGGAATCAGGATCAGGGCCCCTAAAACTCGAGGGGGGCAAACCCTAGTTGATAATTATCTAAAATAAAACGTAGCTATGTTCTGATTGGCTGGATTTTTGAGTCACCTAAGCTACACCCGAGCTAGGCAGCCTATGAATTAGACTGCTTAGCTTACGGACCGTAAGGGGGTTAGGCATACGGTCCGTAAGCGAGTCTCAAAAATCACTATAAATAGCCGACATTGGCACTTACCTGTAGAAGTTAAAACGTCGCTCCGATTCTGTCTGTACGTTGTGTTACACCACAATCAGTTCACAACACACACACACGATCACGAGGTGCTGCCGCAATCAGGGTAATAACTCGATCGCTATTACGATTCAACGTCCGATCGATTATAACTATCCAACGATTGTCCAAGTGCTGCTCAAATTGAGCTTGTACTTTGTTATTCATTGTGATTTCAACTTGAATGTTTGAGTGCTGTTCAAATTCGGACTATGCTCTGTCATTCGTTGTGAATCCATTGAATTGTTAAGTATCGCACTTGATAATAGTTGTGAGGGTTTAATCTCGTGAATTGACGTAACTGCTGAATTAGTTACTAATCCTGTTTGTGTGTGCATTGTTATTTAAATTAGGTTAAAAGGCTAATCAGTAAAGCTTATACTCTGCTCGTAAATCTGCAATGTGAGTCATTCTCTTTTTATCAAACTGTTTTACAAAACTCCAAATTATTTTCAAAGTTATAGTTACAGTAATTAAGTCTATGTAATCACCAAAGTACAGCCGGTATGTGGGGTTTTGTATACATTACTTATTTCCCGTCACACTTGGACAACGAGTTAGCCAAGGGGTGATCTGACCACAGTCACAGACACCATTTGGACAACGAGATAGCCAATGGGTAGTCGAGTGACAAGTACTGTGGGTAGTTGGTTTGAAATCAGAAACATTGTAATTCCCCTTAATACTGTAAATTATAACAAACGAGTCGTTTTTGTAAACTGAATGATTCACTCAGTATTTCCCCGCTGACAAAACCTTTTTCAAACATGTTTCAGGTAATCTGGTATGAGCAAAGAAAAGTGCCGCGGAGCACTCCCAGCTTAGAAAAGTGGCTCAATGTAAATAAATAAATGAACATGTTTTGAAAATAAAGATTTCCCTAAGAAATCACATTATTGTAAATTTCGGGAATTCATCCCTAAGTTATGAAACGAGCAGTTTAAATTATTAAAAGATCCTGTTTTAAAAAGACTTCCGCTGTCGCCTAAATTAAATACCACGGGATTCCTGTCCCGCGGCTCCTGAAACGGGTCAAACCGGGTCGGGGGCCGTGACAATTTGTCTTTGAGAACAATGTCTGTAATAACTATTTATGCTTTATGAGTTTATGGTATGGGACATGAATGTTAATCATATTGTCACTAATAGTGTTATGGATTCTCTTGGACAATTTTTTTCGCTCAGTGCCTCACCCTGATGTTTCCGCCATCGGTTGGGGTGTGACAGATTGGTATCAGAGCCATAACTATAGGGAATTAGGTAAGACACGACCTAGTTCGGGTCTGCTGTCTTAGAAATGGCCTAGTCTATAGTTTAAGCACCAACAGACCGCCTTGTGTAAACCCTGTAGGGGTTTTGCGCGAGCTTACTCTCGATACTCTCGCTTGGAAACTACAACTTTGTGTGAACACCGCATACTACAGCTTCGCGCGAGCCAGCTTTTCCTAAGGCTGGAACACCACTTAGCCTTTCCTAAGGCTAGCGACACACACGATTTTTTTTTCGAAAAACAAACGAGTGATTGGGTCGAGATTAGGTGTGAAAACCGCAAACTCTCGACTAGATCGCTCGCTCGACGCACATTTTTGCTATAAACACGAGAATTTGCGTTGTGTCAGGAGTGAAATCCATACCTCGATGAAATTCTCCCTATCTCTCCCGTGATTCTATCATACAACCAGGAAATTAGTTGTTAAGTTAGGGGTGAAACCCGTACCTTAATGACTTGTTCCGCTCTCTATTTTGGTTTTACAAAACTCTCACCAAAGTCTCGATGGATTCCAACGACTCAGTCCACATAGTAACCGAAAGGATGCGTGTCGTTCACCGTGTATCGGTGAGAGAGCATAGTCTATTAGGCCAAAACGTGTACTCGAAGTCGTTGTAGATAGTCGAATCACTTTGGGTAGTCGATGTCTATCACCCAGGACAATCTATTTTCGATTTCAGGCTTATAATCGCTAGTTTTTACGCTTTATCGCTTTTATGTGTGATTTTATGGGTTTTATGTGGTTTTACATGTTTTATGTGTTTCGATTTTGGAGACTTATTCGCTTTCCGCTCATCACTTTGATAAACGTGCACAACTCGCACTGCACACATATCTCAACACGCTAACAAATCGCAACCAATTTATGGACCCTCGCATGCTATGTTACTCGCTTACGCTACTCGCACTCGCAACTCTCGAACGCGCTACGCGAACTGGAATGATAGGTGAATACGTGCCAAATATGTAGGTGAATACGTGCAAAATATAGTTGAATATGTGATTCTGTGCTTATGTGTTTACGTGCTTATGTGCCTATGTGATTTATATGCCTATGTGATTTATGTGCCTATATGCCTATGTGTTAGACGTGGTCCTGATGCTTTACCTAGTGATAGTAAGTATATGGTTAAACGCTATGAGGAGATTCGATTATAAATCATATGGCGATGTCTGTTGCAGACAATGTCGTCATTTGGTTCCCACACTTCTCGCGTTACCCGTCGCAACCACGCTAACAAACGCATCGCTTCTCTAGTCGCCAAGGAAATTGCCAAGGTCATTCCGCAAATCGTCAGCGAAATCAATGAAGTCGGTAGCAAGACCTCTGAGGAATCTAAGACTGACTCACCCCGAGCTACTTTTAGCTTCAAGCAGTTCAAGGCCTGTGGCCCCAAAGACTTCACTGGTGAAGACGGGCCTAGCGCCATGTTTCAGTGGTTCGACTCGATTGAAGTCACTCTTCGTCAAAGCGGATGTCCAGACAACCTCCGCACTGTTGTCCAGGGCTCTAGACTGGTGGACTGCCGAACGAAACAGGCGAGGTAATGACGCAGCCTATGGACTTTCTTGGGAGGAATTGAAGGAAATCATGATGAAAGACTTTTGCCCCCGGCATGAGCTCCAAAAGCTGGAGAACGAGTTTTGGAACATCAAACAAGAAGGTGGCGACAATGTTGTTCTTAGTGCTCTCTTTAAGCATCTCAGCATCATCTGTCCTGGCCAAGTCTCAACTCCCGACATCACAATCAAGAAATATATTCGCGCTCTACCTGAGTGTGTTGCCGATTTTTTCCAAGCAGCCAAGAAGACTACCATCGAAGAGACTTATCAACTCGCTCCTGAAATCAATGATAAGCGAGTTAAGGCTGGTTATTTCAAGAACACCACCAAAAGTCTCCATCAAGTCACCGCTACTCCCGCGCCTGAAACCGCCGCATCTCAAGGGTCGAAATCTTCACGCTGCAAGCGCAAGAGCAACAACAACAACAAGAACTGTGCGGTCACTGTCGCACCTCTCAATGTTGTTCCTGCCTAACCTTAGCACCAAAACCTCCAAGTAGCCGCACCCGTGACCAACGCACCGCCTGCAAAGCGTGCGTATACCGGTCCGCACCCTCTGTGCCCTACTTGTACTTACCATCATCCAGTTGGGATCGCTTGCCGTTTTGTGTCCACTGCAACCTCTACGGGCACTTTACCGCGAACTGTCGTACTGGTCCTTGTCAGCAAGCTCAAGTTCAAACTCTTCCTTCACTGCCAGCTCTTCTTCCCGCTCTTCGGGGTAATCAAGCAGCTCCTGCTCACGCACGAGCCTGCTTCGCATGTGGTGATCCTAACCACTTTGCAAACGTCTACCCGAACCGAGTGGTGAAGCAAGAGCCACAGCAACAACCAGTGCAGCAACAACATCAACAGCAGCAGCCTCAAAAGCAGCAGCAACCAGCTCAACAAGCAGCCTGCGGCAGAGCATTCAACATCAATGCCCGCCAGGCGCAAACTGACAACAATATTGTCAATGGTACGTTTCTTGTCAACGGTATTTATGCTTCGTGTTTATTTGATTCTAGAGCCAATAACTGTTTTGTATCGTTAGAATTCGAAAAGCTCCTAAACCGTAAACGCGCTAACCTCCCAACGGGGTTCGACGTAGAAATTGCCACTGGAAGAACCGTCACTGTTAGTTCTGTTCTCCGTGATTGTACGCTTGAACTTAACAATCACATTTTCCCGATTGATCTTATTCCGATGCAGCTTGGTAGTTTTGATATCATAGTAGGCATGGATTTTCTTCGCGAAAATCGTGCTGAATTCGTTTGCTTTGATAAGATGATTCGTTTCTCTCTTGCTAATGGCGACCAACTCTGTGTCTATGGCGAAGTATCTTCAAAGGATCTGAAACTCATGTCGTGCATTCAAGCGAACAAGTATCTCCGAAAGGAATACAAGGCTTTCTTGGCACACATCGTAGTAGCGGAGGAAAAGAAGTCAATGGAAAAGGTGCCTGTGGTTCGTGATTTTCCTACTGTCTTTCCTGACGATTTACCTAGTCTACCACCGAGTCGTGATATTGGTTTCCGTATCAACCTCATTCCTGGAGCTAACCCTATTGCTAAAGCTCCCTATCGCCTCGCTCCGTCTGAAATGCGTAAACTTTCAAGTCAACTCCAGGAATTGCTTGATAAAGGCTTCATTCGCCCTAGCACATCTGCTTGGGGCGCACCTGTCCTTTTTGTCAAAAAGAAGGATGGATCATTCCGAATGTGCATCGACTATAGGGAACTTAATAAGCTTACTATCAAGAACCGATATCCCTTACCCCGAATCGACGATTTGTTTGATCAATTGCAAGGCGCTACGTGTTTCTCGAAGATCGATTTACGCTCAGGTTACCATCAGTTACGAATTTAGGAGGAAGATATACCTAAACCGCTTTCCGAACCCGTTACGGCCATTATAAATCCGTCGTTATGCCCTTTGGTCTAACCAACGCACCCGCAGTTTTCATGGATTTGATGAATCGCATGTGTAAACCCTTTCTTGACCGCTTCGTCGTCGTGTTTATCGATGATATCCTTATCTATTCGAAGACGAAAGCCGAACATGCGCAACATCTTCGTTTGGTTCTCGATCTTCTCCAAGGGAATCACCTCAATGCCAAGTTCTCCAAGTGCGAATTTTGGCTTGAGGAGGTTCAATTCCTTGGTCACATCGTCAATAGTCAAGGTAGACACGTCGATCCCGCGAAGATTGAAGCAGTTAAGAGTTGGATTACACCAAAATCCCCGTCCAAAGTTTGTTCTTTTCTCGGATTGGCGGGCTATTACCGTTGATTCATCGCTGATTTCTCTAAAATCGTCGTTCCGCTTACCTGTCTGACGCATAAAGAAAAGCTTTTTGTTTGGGGAACTGAACAAGAGGAAGCCTTTCAAACTCTCATGCATATGCTCTGCAATGATCCTATTCTCGTGTTACCCGATGGAAACAACGACTTCGTAGTCTATTGCGATGCCTCTAACCTCGGTCTTGGTTGTGTTCTTATGCAACGAGATAAGGTTATCGCGTACGCCTCTCGTCAGCTCAAAATCCACGAGAAGAACTATACAACCCAGGACCTCGAGCTAGGTACAGTTGTTTTTACGTTAAAGATTTGGCGACACTACCTTTGTGGTACCAAGTGTACGGTTTTCACCGACTACAAGAGCCTGCAACATATCTTGAACCAGAAGGAACTGAATATGCGCCAACGCAGAAGGGTTGAACTTCTTAATGATTAAGACTGTGAGATCCGTTACCACACAGGCAAAGCAAATGTCGTTGCCGACGCTCTCAGCCGACGAAGCTATTTGCATAGCGTTCGTAATATTCAATCCCAGCACGACCTCGAAGCTCTAATTCGTGACGCTCAGCACGCCTGCTTCATTGAGAACACCTTGAAAGAGGAAATGAAGAAGTGCGGTGCTGAAACCCAACTTATCACCAAATCGAACGGTATCTATTACTATCTCGATCGCATCCGGATCCCAAGTCGCAATAACCTTCGGGAGATATTGTTGACTGAAGCCCACAAATCCCAATATTCCATTCATCCTTGTGCTGACAAGATGTACCATGACATTCGTCTTCGGTATTGGTGGCTTGGAATGAAGAAGGATATCGCTAACTATGTTTCGAAGTGCCTGACTTGTTCGAAAGTCAAGGCCGAACAACAACGACCCTCTGGCTTGCTCGTACAACCCGAGATCCCTATGTGGAAATGGGATAGTATAGCTATGGATTTCATTACGAAACTTCCGCGAACGCCATCAGGTCACGATAAGATTTAGGTTATCGTTGATCGTCTTACAAAATCTACTCATTTCCTGCCGATACGACAAGACTTTAAGGTAGAACGACTAGCACGAATCTATACCGACGAAGTCATTTGTCGACATGGGACACCTCGTGATATCATCTCTGACCGTGATGGTCGGTTTACCTCGCGCCTTTGGGAAATGTTTCAATCTACTCTCGATACTACTCTTAATCTCAGTACCGCTTTCCATCCCCAAACTGACGGTCAGACTAAACGCACGATTCGCACACTCGAAGACATGCTTCGTTCGTGTGTCATAGATTTTGGTGGTAATTGGGATTCGCATTTACCTTTAGTCGAATTCTCGTACAACAACAGTTATCACTCTATCATTCTAGTGGCACCATTTGAGGTATTATATAGAAGAAAATATCGATCGCCTATTGTATGGCACGAGATCGGAGATGCGCAAATTACCGGTCCTGAGTTATTGCAAGAAACGACTGACAAGATCCTCCAGATACGAGACAATCTCTTGAAAGCTTGGAGTCGTCAAAAGAGTTACGCCGATAAACGCCACAAGCCCCTTGAATTTGACGTTGGCGATCACGTACTCCTAAAGGTTTCGCCTTGGAAGGGGGTGATCCGATTCGGCAAGAAAGGAAAGCTCGCACCTCGATAAGGGGGTGATCATACATCGGTTATCGAGTCGGAGAGTACAAGCCATAATTAAGTAAGAAATGATAGATCTAATTTGCAATCTTTTCTTCCTTTGACTTTGACTTTGACTTGTACTTTGACTTGAAAAGTCTTGTTGTTACAAGTAACATGAAGGCTAAATACCCACAACTCTTCGTTACGCATGCGCCTTAATTTCGGGACGAAATTCCCTAAATAGGGGAGGCTGTAACAACCCGGCTTTTAAAGTCAAAGTACAAGTCAAAGTCAAAGTCAAGACATGTCAGCATTCAGATCTGTCATTTCTTACTTAATTATTGCTTGTACTCTCCAACCCGATAATCGATACTTTAATTAACGCTATTTTAGATTACGATTTATTAATTATGTGAAGTAAAAATGCGATAAACGCAACTAAACGCTAATCTACATAACGATAACGCATCGCTATCGCATCGCAACTCGAATCGCAGTTATTGGTATTGTTCTATGTGTGTGTGTTGTTATGTGCTTTACTTGTGTATGCTAATGTTATGTTTTGGGATGTTATTCGCAAACGCAATCGCAACTCTATCGCAACACAATCTCATCGCGGATTCGAAATTAAGTTATACTTTTATGTTATTTGTGTAACTATTGTTTAATACCATCGCATCGCTTACTCGCAACTCGCTTAAACGCAACGCTCAACGCACGAAATGAAACTAACCCGCACGAGCCAACCGATCGAACGACCATTCGATCGAATGGACATCTGACCGGATGGCCATCCGATCGAACGGTCGTCCGACCCATCCAATCTACACCGCATTTCTCCCCTCACACTATAAATACCCCTCTGTCACATCACTGTTCAATGATGTGACATCTCCGTCCGACCTACGCACTCTCAGCCTCTTTTCTCTCAATTCCTCGCGATTCTTGTAAGTTTTCTTCCTAAATCTTGTACTTCCATCATCACTACACACTTTCTCATCATATTCTCCAACAAATCTCACATTTTCACCGTGAAATCATCTGATTTGAGGCTGTTCTAGGGTGACGTCACCATGGGTTCTCATGAACAATGAAGTGTGACCTCATCTCATCAAGAACAGTTCGGATCTAAAGGATTTCTACATGTTTAAACACTGATTTCACCTAAATCTAAACATTTTCAACTGTTTTCAAATTTTTCTTCAACATTCTTCACTTTTTACTCATAACCGTTAGAATCTGGACTCGTTCGGGCTCTCTACTCATTCTCTAGTGGAGGACCGGTCTGAGAACGGATTTCTATCGAAGAGACGACCAATTCACGGGTTGAATATGAAACTCCGTCAAGAATAGTTAAGACTGATCGGACGGGGTGGTTCACGTCCGATCGGACGAGTTGGACTTGATGTGATTTCCGTTGTTTAACACGCCGTCTCCGTCAAACCACAAACTTTCTAACTTAACTGATTTTACAAAGGTTTTCAAACAGAAGGTTACTCAATCGAATAGCCGTCTGATCTGACGACCATCCGATCGAACGACTATTCGACCAGGTAACTTGATCTGATAAGCTCAATACTTAAAATTTTTGGAAAACTTCAAAGAATATCAGTTTTTAATCGAACAGCCATCCGATCGAACGGCCATCCGTCCGGACGACCATCCGATCGAATGACTTTACTTATACTACAACGAAAACTTCAAAAGTTCAACATTTTACAAAGACACCTCCCTCAGTCGAATGACCATCCAACCGACCGGTCATCCGTCCGGATGATCATCTGATTGAACCACCATCTGATTCATCATCTTACACGACGCACTGTTACACGTTGTTTAACGCTTACACTAACGTTCTCTGATTAGGCTAATCTCTCAAGCGCTCCCTTCAATCCAAGACTGTGTTTATTTACTAAACACGATCTGTGAGTATACTCGATCCCTTTTTGCTTAACGCACTTTTGGGTGTTACATACGTTACCTATATCAAATCACAATGACACACAACACCAACACTTTTAAACACTAACCGCTCTGCATGTTATACGTGTTTTCGATGAATGCTTGTATGTTATATTTACAGAATGATTGTTGCCTGACACCTTAGCAACGATAGTACTATAGTTTGGACTCAGCACATGTCGTGGACAGGGGTTGTTATGGGTATTACTTCACGTGTCACAGTGGTGATATGTGTTGCGCATTCTACAACTCGAAGTCATGTCTGTGCATATGTCATTGTCGATAGCTTACTTGCTTCACATTTCTACGTGTTATATGTTGGTTATACGTAAATCGCTCTCGCTACTATATGCTATTAAACTTGTGCACTCACCTTTACACTATGTGTATTGACTTTACTTTAACGTATGTGACAGGTGTTTAGGATGCTACGCTATGTTTGCTGAATGTCATGGAATCAACTTAGGTTGTCTAGAAACCCACGAATAATATTTGAGCTGTCGGAACAATATTTGTCTTTGAGAACAATGTCTGTAATAATTATTTATGCTTTATGAGTTTATGGTATGGGACATAAATGTTAATCGTATTGTCACTAATAGTGTTATGGATTCTCTTGGACAATCTGTTTCGCTCAGTGCCTCACCCCGATGTTTCCGCCATCGGTTGGGGTGTGACAATGCGGGTCAAATGGTGATTGCCATTTGAACCCGGTATTTAATGTTTGAAATGGTCAAGTAATGTATTGTAGGTGAGCATAATGTATGGCCATGTAATAACACAAACTGGAATGAAATAGTCAATGCAAGCCATGGATAACGGGTTAATGGATTTGACTTGCGGCAGGTATGTATAAAGGTTATGCTTTTAATAGGAGCTTATAGCTCGACTAGAGAGGGATGTGTCGGAATAGGATAATTGATCAACATCTGTAAGAATGAATCTATAAATTAGACTTTCAAAAAGTCGAACAGAGTAAAATGATGATCAATAAGGAAATTAATAAAATGCAGGTAAGAAAATAATTATTGTTTTATTTTTGAAGAGCCGAATGAAGATGGATTGTTAATATTAGAGCTAGTAATAAAAGAATGGGTAGAGTAGTATGGTCCATTAAGTAAGCAAGTATAAGTCATTGAAAACGGTTGAGGTGACAAGAAGCTTTAGCTGTAAGAAATAAAACTTGGATAAGCTACATGCGTGGAATACATTAGTACTCAACCCTTGAGAGTCAAAGTGAATGACGGCTACGACCTAGACAAATGATTTAAGTAGGGACGGTAATGGGTAAAATCTTGCAATCAATATTAAAATGATGAAATAAAGTCTTTGCAAGTATGCAAGAATGGAAAGGAATTATGAACGTGTACTTTGATACGTTTATGATAAGTAAAAAAATTACTGGCTTGACATTGAAAAGTCAAACTGCAGAAGTTGACAAATGAGTTAAAAATCTGCGAAAGAAGGGTTATGTATTGACCCGTCATGAACGGGTCAAACAACGAAAGTGATATGTTAGGAAATGGTCATGTATTGACCCGTTATGAACGGGTCAAACATACTAATGTTATAAAAAGGAATCGAGAAAGGATTTATAGGTAAATAAGGTGATGTAATAAACATCATGTCTGAATGAAATTGAATAAATGTGTAAACCCCTAATCTTATAATGAGAATGGCAGGAATCATGATGTGATAAATCTACCTAGGACGGCGAAAGAATGCTCATGAGCTAAGGCTCATCACACGGATGAATGAGGTCAACCCGGAAGATGGTATGAATGGTAACGAAGAAGACCGGTTCGTTGCTGCATATCGAAGTACTGCGCCAGAGTAGTAAGGTTAGCGAATTGTTTGATATATGAACATAAAATTTTAGCTATGGTTGAAAAAGTACTTCCGTACAAAATAATGTAGCGCAGAATGTGTTATGAAAAGGAAGGCTTGGCTTTTAGAAGTTGATTAAGAATGAGTTTGAGTTTAGGCTTATGTAGTAAGCAGTGTGTGAATGAATAAGGAGGTAGAAATAAAACTCCAGGTATAAGTGAAACTATTAGGACTAATACTAACGGTGAAGGGTGTTAGTAAGTTGATATGAACTTCAAATTGTTGTAATGTAAATCATGGTATTAGACTCTTTAGGATGCTACTAGTTTGCACACTTTAGTTTAAGTACGATAATGTGATGAGTTGAAAATTTAAGAAGAAATTGATAAAGAATTGAAATGTAAAGTATGTGTAGTCGACCGGTTACGGTCGGGTCGATGTGATGTAGAAAGCATAATAAAGAAATTGTATAAGTAGTGACTCGTTTGTAATGGATCGCAAGGGATGAAATTAGGATAATGATGAAAAAGTATGTATTGACCCGTTATGAATGGGTCAATTAAGACAAGCATGATGTGCTAGGATAATGGTCAAAACTTTGGCCCATTATGAGTGGGTCGGATGGACTATATGTTTGATGTTCAAGGAATGTTACGTACAAATCTAGGTAGACTGATTTGTTAAACGAGATGGAGAAAGGATTTCTAGAAATAATGTTCTTAAAGTTATGACCTTATTAATGTATAAACCGATATTGATGAAGTAGGTTTCGGGGACGAAACCTTCTTTAAGGGGGGTAGATTTGTAACACCCCAAAACTCGAATTATTAAATTCGTTAGTAGGTTACCTAGGTTACCATGTGTAATTAAATGAAATACAATAACTAAGTTATTAAACTTAGTTAAATGCCTAATAAACAAGTTAGGGAATGAAACTAGTAGTAACTACGATGGTATGGTAAACTTGAGGGGCTTAGATTGCCAAAAAGGAAATTTAATTTATTAAAACAAAAATCACACACACACAAGGTGTGTGTGTGCGTACGACTGCACAGGAGAAGGGGGAAAAGGGGTGTAAACCCTAACAACAAGAAATCATCAATTGAAAAGGAAATCGAGGGCTGATTGTGTGCATGAACCAAGAATGATGATCCCTTAAGCGTTTCTCACATCAAGTAAGATTAATTTTATGTTTTGGTAATGTTTGATGATATGGGTTATGGTCAATCCGTGAATTGATACAAAAATTGAGCATGAATAAATGTTATAATCCTCATATGGAACATGTATTATGAAAGATTTTGAGTAGTAGAATGATAGAAGTTAAACCCACTTCTAGTGGTGAACATGATGACATAAGTGATTCACCCATGTTAAACCCTTGTTTGAATCATTGATGTGTATGTTGAATGTAATGAATTATTGTTAGATAGGTTGATTATAGTGTGTACTTAAGTTGATTCTTGTTGTAATTGATGAATTATGAATGAACTAGTTGAGTAATGCATAAAGTACTTGTACCATGTGCTTTATTGGTGGTATGCACACCAAGTGTATGATGAAATGTCTAAGTGATGTTAGGATATGAGAATTGTATGAAACGGCTTGACATTTATGAATGAATTGTGGAATGACGAGGTTAGTAGTAAACTAACTTGAATAATGTGCCTTAGATAGAATTCGTATGAGTATTCGGAGGAATGTATGTTTTTGACAAAATTATGCATTAGGAACTTGTATCTTGTGCTTGAATGGTGTGATGCTCACCATGTATTTGATGCGATTGATATATGGTAATTAAAAGTGAATATGTACGAAATGTGAAACGAATAAGCTTATTGGTAAGTGATAATGTTGGAGTTATGTCGTATTGTTACCGTAGATGATTGTTTTGGTCAAAAATTACCGAAGCAATTAAGTGATCAAATTAGTTAAGTGAGGTAGTGTGCTAGAAGTATTTGAAAATATATGTTGATTAAGTTGTTTAACAAAAACAGTTTTCAGGATACGGCTCAGGACATTGAGCTGTATCAACAATCAAACAATGAGCAAAAAGGTAAAGGGTGGCACGGGATGTACGAGAAAAGCCCTTAATCAATCTAGATCGCCGGCACAAAACCTCGGGAGCTGACAATCGCAGCTGCCTTGTTCTTCTTATTACTTCAAATATCAGGATACAGTGTAGGATATGATGCGGATCAACTAAGTGTTACAATGCAATTTGAATACAGGTGTAAGTGTTTCGTGAGTGATTGCAGCTAGACAGCAAGAGTGTTCGAGAGATTGTGTGTGTTCTTATCTGATCCGATCAATCCTATTTATAGTAAAACAAAGCTAACTAACTAGCCTACAAATCCGGGATAAAACGAATATTCCCTTTGTGAACGTTGTAGTCCACGTCTTCCGGCTTCAACGTTCCTATTTCAACAGATTAGTCCGAGTCTTTGGGAGAAAAGGTCCACTTAAACGTTATAGACTTGCTTCATTAATCTGCATGTGAATTAATCAGTCACTACCAGGATACTGTATCAGGATGTTACCAATATCCTGATCCGGTATCCTGATGACAACAAAAGAAACATAGTGAGAATATCATTCAGGATATATAAGCGGAAAACCACCCATAACAATTGTCCCCAAAATATATTTGTTGGTATACCAATTCCAACGGATATATTTTAAAACTTATCTCGTGAATCGAGGTTATTAAGTCGAAATGACGGTTGAAGTGACACGCTACAACTTCTAACGCATTTTTCACTCGATGGCTATCCATTTAGCCCCCATATCTTCTCTCTTCCTTGTTGATAAGCGATCATCTTTCTCAGAATTCTCTGGTACTTCCCTCTTCTTATCTCTTAGAATTTCTTCGCTCAAATTTTCTGATGGCCACCAGAACACGCTCTCACTCCGGCGAGTCCACCTCGTCATTTGTCAATCAGAACCTGCTCAAACACCCCGAAAAGGAGGTGTGCTCCTTTGACAACGCTGATATTGCCGCGTTAAGAACCTCTGGTGCTTTTTCTGACACGACGATTATCCGTCCATTCGACCAGAGCATCCGTTCCGACGTGTCTTCCGAGGAGTAGATCTGCTTTTCAACATACCCTTTTTCCCTTGGCCTTCGATATCCCTTTCCAGAATTTATCATGGAGTTTTTTCGAATCATCGGCCTCTGTTTTTCTCAAACAATGCCTATGGTCTGGAGAGTACTTATCATGCTTAACCAGATCAAACCCTTCACGTCCCCGATCTCTGTATCGAAGACCTTCCGATTGCCTACCGTCTTTGATCCCACGGCAATAGTCGCTTCTTGCTTTTTTCAACCTCTAGCAACCCCCTCATCCTCAAAGCTTCAAAAAATGAGGATGGGTGGCAACTAAAATTTTTCTTTGTTAGACGGGATTCCATTCCCGAGGGCAAAAGCCTTCCCGTGAAATGGTTAACCTCCGGTAGGGTTTAGGGCTTTAAGATATCCCCAAACATATCCTGATGATGTATCATGTACTAGCATCCTGATGTTTTTTATGCAACAAACTTCAAAGAGTTGGTTCCTCCCACCGAAGAATCTCAAGAAAGAATCAACAGGGTCTACCAGTTGCCTGATTGTGACAGATCCTTTACACTGCATCTTCCAAGTTCAAGCCAATATTCTTCATCAGATATGTCTGGTAAGGATCACATAATCTTTGCATATTTTTAATTAACAAAATAAAAGATAAGAATAGTGATTTAAATATTTTCCCTGTTTAGCAGCACCAGCCAAGGTTCTAGAAGTTTTTAACCTTGATGAACTGGACAGCTACCCTATTCCTGTTCAGGTGAAGAAGTAACCTAGCAAACCTACCTCCACCTCTAAGCCGGTATCCAGTTCCAAACCTGTGGCTGTACATAAGCCTTCTCCTGCTACCAAGCCACGTGCCTCAAGCTCCCGCAAAAGAAAGGAGACCGATTCTCCAGCCTCATCCGAGACCTTCCCCTTTGAAAACCATGGATTTCTTGAATCCAGTGGCTTTATGACCAGCTTCCTCAACCAGGTTCATATCCTTAACCTATATCCTGCACCATATGCTGATTATATATGTTAATGTGTGTTAATACATGTTTCTTTGTTTTGTAGGGTCTTGAACGCCTGACGAGTCTCTATGAGGAAAGTCGTGGTCTAAACAAGATGCTGGAAGTGAAGCTGAGGAAAGCTGAGACCACCATCACTGACCAGGGGATGATAGCCGCCGCTAAGTCACAACACTATTGTTTTGGTCAAAAATCAGACAAGGATAATGCAACCAAACTATCTGCTACGGGGTATGATGCTTGAATTGGTAAACAACAATGAGGATCACTCAGA
>NW_023395543.1:0-47016 GCF_002127325.2 Helianthus annuus | reverse complement strand
TTTTGTTCGAAATCCACGGCGATGTTCTGCAGTCACTCATCACAGACCACTTTGCCTCCTCCACCGGCAGGATCTCAGAAAAATACCGAGAAGAGATCAAACTCCCACTTTCTCTAAACCTCCATCTTCTTCTGCTATGAATTCTTCTATTCCCAGTACTAGTGATATATTTGCTTTAATTTTGCAGATGAAGGATCGTATGCAGCGGCAGGATGAGACTAATGACAGGATCCTCAGGGAAAATTGGAGACCTCAAAAGACAAAAGAAAGCGGCAGAGGATCACTCCCCACTGATGCCCAAATCCTTGAGCTTCGATACTCCAATGATCACTTCCCAGCCATCAGGGATCCCGGACGTGCAAATCATAGGGGAGTCAAGAGGATCACATCTCAACTCGGCAGCAATGACTCAGACATCAGACTCACATTTTCAGCCAGTAGGATCCTATCCTCAGTACATGGGATCCTTCATGAATTCAGGAGCCTATCAGGGGCACAGCAGTTTCAAGGATCCTACTTTGTTCCAGGATCATTCCAGGGCCAAGGATCCTCCTTTGTTCCAGGATCATCCCAGGTTCAAGGATCCTCCTTCGTTCCCGGTTCATCCCAGACACCAGGATCCTTCCAGAGACCAGGATCCCTAAAAAGTTTGCAAACAGGAAGTCTAGATGTCCATCAAGGGGACTTCATTCCAATGCAGACCATTGCTTCCACTGGTCCCTCCGTTGTTCCAGAATCCCAGCAATATGGGTTCCCTAACTTGAACCCAATGGGAGGTAACACTTTAAATAATTATCCTACCACTAACCATGGATTCATGCAGGATACAGGTACCAATCATGCTATGGCCAGGGAGTTGCAGAAGCTAAAAGATATGATCTCAAGTGTTCCAGGGGTAGTCAAGCCTATCCCAGAGATTGCAGATGGAAGCCACAAGGTATCTCGCTTTGCACCACCAATTTGTGATGCAGAGGTACCCAAAAGGTTCCATATCCCTACCATGAAGCTGTATGATGGCACAACGGATCCAGAGGAGCATATAGCACAATACAGGGAGATGATGGAGATCAATCCTATCCCAGAAAAGTTGAAGGAAGCATGCCTATGTAAAGGATTTGGATCCACTCTTACGGGATCAGCTCTTAAGTGGATGCTAAGTCTTCCCCCCTACTCTATTACTTCATTTGCTAATTTAGTTAATTTATTCAATAACCAATTCTCTTGTAGCAGAAAATTTGAAAAATTAACTAGTGATTTGTACAGGATAACTCAAAATCATAATGAATCATTAAGGGATTATATAACTAAATTTAGTAAAGAATCCTTGGACATTCCCAACTTGGATATGGCTACGGCTGTTGAAGCCTTCAAAATGGGACTGCTTAAGGATTCATTATTCTATGATGATCTTGTTATGACACCATGCAGGAATCTAGATGAAGTAAGAACTCGAGCACTCAGGTTCATCCGGCTAGAGGATGACAAGAGGATCCAGGAGAGACAAGTAGGATCCTCAAAACAGGAGAAGCAAGGATCCTCCTTCAAGAACAACAAATTCAAATCCTACCATAGAAATGAGAACAAGAATGTGCATGCTGTTGACCAAGAAGAGGATGATGAAGAATATCCTCCAATCTCAGAATATTGTTTTTCCGTTGATAATCATGAACTAATCCTTGCAATGCAGAATCTAGGTGAAAAAGCTAGGTGGCCCAGGAAGAATGATAAACCATCCGGGACTAAAGACAAGTCAAAATGGTGTGCATACCATGAGGATTTCGGGCATCTAACTGAAGAATGCATAGCTTTAAGGAAAGAGATTGGATATCTGTTAAGCAAGGGGCACCTTAAAGAATTATTGGGAAGAAAAAAAATAAAGGACTCAGGATCCTGAAAGGATCCCCGAAAAAGCTCCAGCACCTCCGGCAAATGCACAAGTGATCAACTTTATATCCGGAGGATCAGACATCTGTGGTACATCCTTCTCGGCGGCCAAAAGACATGCAAAAGAATCAAAAAATGGATAATGGTGAAAGGCCTATTAGAACATCAAGTGTCTCAGAAGGGAAGATGATAACATTTGATGAGGATGATCGCATTAACATTCAGGATCCTCACCATGATAGTTTAGTTATCACTCTCTTTATCTCTAACCATTTTGTCCGCAGGATCCTTATTGATGGAGGGAGCTCAGTGAACATTATCCAGCTTGATGTCCTGAAGAAGATGGGAATCCCAGAATCAGACATCACACCAAGATCCTCCGTGCTTGTAGGATTCAGTGGGGAAACGAAGAAAACTCTGGGGGACATCAAACTCCCAATCTACGTGGAAGGATTACATAATTACCAAAAATTTTGTGTTATTGACTGTTTATCTTGTTGCAACGTTATCCTTGGCAGGCCTTGGATACATGATATGAAAGCAGTCCCATCTACCTACCATCAATGTGTGAAGCTCCCTAGCCCATGGGGAATAATCAAGATCGACAGTGATCAGCAGGAGGCTAAGGATTGTTATACCTCATCTATGAAGCCAACCTCGAAGCCAAGGGAGCAATAGCAATTACAGTATCCTCCAAGGGATACCTTGGAGGCAAGGGAACAGGATGTGGACGAAATCCTTTTGGATCCTAGTGATCCTGAGTCAAAAATCTATATCGGGTCAGGGATCCTTGGCAAGATGAAAGAAGACTTATTATCCTTCCTCAGAAGACGAAAATCCACCTTTGCTTGGAAACATGAAGACATGACAGGTATATCTAAGGATATTATTACTCACAGACTTGGCATTGACAGGTCTATCAAACCAATCCATCAAAAAAGGAGGAAGTTTGCACCAGAAAGGAATGCCATTATCCAAGAAGAAGTAGAGAGACTACTTCGAGCAGGTATGATCAGAGAGGTAAAATATCCAAAATGGTTAGCCAATGTGGTTGTTGTCCAAAAGAAAAATGGAAAGTGGAGGGTATGTGTCGATTTCACTGATTTGAATAAGGCATGTCCCAAGGATCCTTTCCCTTTACCCCACATTGACTCCATGGTGGATGCAACGGCGGGGCATGAACTGTTGACCTTTATGGATGCATCATCTGGATTCCAACAAATTCAGATGGAACCATCTGACCAAGAGGATACAGCCTTTATGACCCCAACCGGTTTATATTGTTATATTGCCATGCCTTTTGGATTAAGAAATGCAGGTGCAACATATCAAAGGCTGGTGAATATGATGTTCAAAGATCAAATTGGACAAACTATGGAAGTATACATAGATGATATGGTAGTCAAATCAAAGAAAGCTGAGGATCACCTAAGGGATTTGGAGGAAGCATTCGATATCCTTGATAGTTACAACATGAAACTTAATCCTTCGAAATGCCATTTTGGTGTTAAGGCAGGAAAGTTCTTAGGATACATGGTAACCCAGAGGGGCATTGAAGCAAGCCCGGAACAAATCAAAGCATTAGTAAATATCAAATCTCCTGCCAATGCCAAGGATGTTCAAAGACTGACAGGCAGGATAGCAGCTTTGAACAGGTTCATATCGAAATCCTCAGAAAAATGCAAAGAATTCTACGATATCCTAAGGAAGAATAAGAAGTTCGAATGGACTAAGAAGCATGAAGATGCTTTACAAGCCCTTAAAGAATATATGTCCTCAGCACCAGCATTAGCAAAACCGGAAAAAGGAGATGTGTTATCCTTATATTTGGCGGTATCCTCAACCGCTGTAAGTGCTGTCCTTGTGAAGGATCGTGAAGGTACACAATATCCTATCTACTATGTAAGTAAGAGTTTACTTGATGCCGAATCCAGGTACTCACACCTCGAAAAACTTATTCTTGCATTAATCATGGCATCAACTAAGTTAAGGCATTATTTTGAAACCCATACTATTGTTGTTAGAACTAACTTTCCAATTAAGAATGTCCTCAGGAAACCAGAGATGTCAGGAAGAATGGCTAAGTGGGCAGTAAAGCTTAGTGCCCATGATATAAGATATGAACCAAGAACAGCCATTAAATCCCAAGCACTAGCTGACTTTGTGGCTGATTTCAGTAGTGATCTACAAAGAGAAGCAGAATTGGAGGTCCAACAGCTGGATGAGACCAAGGATCCTTGGATACTACACACTGATGGATCCTCAAATGTAAAGGGCACAGGGCTCGGGATACTACTAAAATCGCCACAGGGGGACATAATACCCCACTCCATAGCCTGTGAGTTCCAAGCAACTAACAATGAGGCTGAGTATGAAGCCTTAATTGCTGGCTTGCAAATTGCTAAGGATATGGGGGTAAAATATCTTAAAGTATATGTAGACTCATTATTGATCACCAATCACTTTAATGGATCCTATGCTGTTAAAGGTGAAAAACTAACCAAATATTTAGAGATAGTCAAAGAATTGGCACTCTCTTTTGTTTCTTTTAGCTTAACACAGGTACCAAGGGAGGATAACACGGAAGCTGATGCATTGGCCAACTTAGGATCATCCTTGAAAATTCCAGAAGACATAAGTATCCCTATCATCCATATCCTGGCTCCTGCTATTGAAAATCAAGTGGCCATGGAAATAGAAGAGGATACTGCAATAATCCCTAGTAAAGAAGCTCAATCTTATTCAGGATCATGGGTCTCACCAATCATGAAATACTTGCAAAACGGAGAGATTCCAATGGGAGAAAATCCTAGAGCTTTCCGGATCAAGGTATCTTAATTTACAATCTTAAATAATCTGCTATATAAACGATCCCTTGCAGGACCATACTTAAGATGTATTGAGGATCCTGAAATTGAAGAAGTGTTGAGAGACTTCCATGAAGGAGATTGTGGAAACCACACTGGGGGCAGGGCATTATTCTCAAGGATCCTTAGAACAGGATACTACTGGCCAACCATGAAAAGAGATGCTGTAGAATATGCTAGGAAATGTGATCCTTGTCAAAGACACAGCAATATCCTTCACCAACCACCTGAACTGCTACACCCTATACCATCCTCTTGGCCATTCATGAGATGGGGAATGAATATAGTGGGCAAGCTTCCTAAAGCACCTGGTGGAAAAGTATTTATGCTTGCCATGACTGACTATTTTTCTAAGTGGATAGAAGCTGAAGCCTTCGCCCAAGTCAGAGAAAAGGAAGTCATATCCTTCATCAAAAGAAATATTATAACTAGATTTGGCATTCCCTCTGAAATTGTATGTGATAATGGCTCCCAATTCATTGGAAGCAGAACCACTAACTTTTGTGACAGTTGGGGAATCAAGATGATAACATCAACACCAGTTCATCCACAAGCCAATGGTCAAGCAGAATCATCCAACAAGATCATCATCAACAATCTGAAGAAGAAGCTAGGATCCAAGAAGGGGAAATGGGCAGAGGAGTTACCTTATGTGCTATGGGCTGATAGAACAACTCCCAAGAATGCCACTGGTCAAACACCCTTTTCTTTAGTATTTGGGGCAGAAGCAGTGATCCCAACAGAGATGGTGATCCCAACTGCTAGAACAAGTGCTCGTGATCCTGAAGAAAATGCTGCAATCTTGGCTCAGGATTTGGATACTATTGAGGAAATCAGGGATCTGGCTAGGGTAAGGATGGCTAGCTACCAACAAAGAATGGCTGGTGCCTACAACAAAAATGTTAGGATAAGGAAGTTCCAAGTCGGAGATATGGTGTTGAGAAAAACATTCCAAAACACTATTAATCCTGCTGACGGGAAGTTAGCACCAAAATGGGAAGGCCCTTACTTAATTGAAGCTGAAGCAGGAAAGGGGGCATACAGATTGCTAACTATGGAAGGAAACTTGTTGCCAAGAGCCTGGAATGCTGTTCACTTAAAGAAATATTTCATGTGAACATGATCCTTCATGCATGTGATCCTTACATTGAAGTATCCTTGAAGGATCCCGGTGATATCAGTGATCATTACTCTGGTAATATCCTTATCCTAGAAACTATTGCATTTCCTTACTTTTTACCTAAGGATAAGGATCATGTATCCTTCATCCTCTACTCACAAAACATTTGAGTTATGATAGTTCAGGTATCCTCAGCATATCGTCAAAAGATCTTCAAAAGCACCACAGATCCTTGGGTCCAACCCCAGTTATCCTTGGGATTATCCCCAGTTTCCGCCAGCAGCGCTCGATGATCCTGATATAGTTCACGTCTTTGGGACCAGTACCCACTTCCGGGGCTGACAACCTCATCGTACTGGCTATACCCAGGATCCTACGTATAATGGTAGACGTACCATACATCCGTTCCTAAGGTTTCTAACGTTTTCACGTTAGCTAAGGTTTTGACATTTTCATGTCACTAAGTTTGGATAGTCGCCAGAAAGGGCCATACTCCAGTTTACATACGATCCTTCGGGCTTGTCCCCAGTTATCCTATGGGCTTGTCCCCAGTGATCCTCCGGGATCATTCTCAGTTATCCTTTGGGCATGTCCCCAGTTACTAATTTATTTCTTACATTGGCTTAGTCCCAAGTTGTGCTTCGTTTTTCAGGATTGTCAAAGGTAAAACACATAAGGATCCTTAATCCTTATTATCCATCAAAATCTTATCTACGATTGTCTCGATTGAAGGTTAGGATCCTAACTTGGATCCTCAGGTATGATCCTTGACTATTTTGATTATATTCATTATCCTAACCGACCCTTATACTTTGACAACCAAACCTATGATCCTTGAACTAAAGTACTTTGAAAATTTTCAATATCAGGATATTTGATCTGGGATCATATCCTAAATTTGGATAACATATTTTCAACTCTTGCCACTTTAAACAAATATACTACAAAAACAACTAAGAAACAAGAAGATAAGGATAACAACACGAGATAAGCCAGAAAAGTTAAGTTATATTATTAAACAAAAGGATCATTAACCCTTTCAAAAAGTTGTCAAAATTGCCAACCCACATTTCTACCAGCAAAACGTGGCCCGTCCACATGGGTTGGCAAAGGGTGTCCATTGTCTATGCGGTCTTAGCATTGTGCAGGAAAGTAAAAGCAGCAGGATCACAAAGGCTTCATCCCCCAAATAGTGGATCCCTCCACCTTTTGTAATCCTACCTATTGTTCGAAGGATCCAGGATCCTTTACCCTAAAAACTATTGTTCGGAGATTACAGACCATAATTGTTCACAAACACCACTACCACAAAAAACCACTACCAATCCTAAAAAATTGGGCTCCGGCCTAGTCTCGAAATATCCATCATCGCTCAATCATGCAGCCTACACCTTCGCTGCTTCATCACCACCAGCATCTCCACCTTGATCCTTCTCAGCATCACCACCTTCCAGCATGGGGATCTCCTCAGCCTCATCCTCGTCCTCCAGGTCCGCCAGCCTTGCCTTCCAACCTTCAACGTCCCACGAGCTTTTGTCAAAGGTAGGATCCTGAGCCTCCTCAGCCATCTGAAGTTGTATCTTATACATAGCAATTGCCGCGGAGACCTTGGCGTCTTGGGTGATCTCCTGCTTCTCGTTATCCATATCGATCAACCTCTGAGTAGCCTCATCCTTCATGGCCCGGAGTTCCTTCTCAAGATCTGCTATCTTGAGATCCTTAAGCACGCCCATTTGTTGAAGGTCGACAATCTGGCTCTCTTGATCCTCAACATGGCCAAGATAGGTCTCGATCTCGGCAAGTTTCTGCAAAGAGGGAAGTAAGGTAAGCTCAGAACCGGATGATCCTCAAAGAAACAGGATATTCGAAACGGATAACCAACAGGGGCAGTGATCCTTACCTCATTCACGTAGTCAAGGAATTGCTGACGGAGGAGGGGAAATCCTTGGAGATCTTCAGAGGTTTTCCTCTTTTTTCCCTTGCCCCGGATAGGTGCCTTGGGGGCTGAAGCCGAAGGACTGGCAGCAGGAGCCTTCTTCCTCGAAGACTTGACGTTGGTGAGATCATCTATCCCAAATTTAGAAGCAGACTTGACAGACCTGGCAGACTTTCCAGCACCTACACAATCAAAAACAAGATAAGTTGCTTTATTAATCAAACAATCCTACATTTAATTTATTTTCTATAAGGATACTTACTTGACATAGTGGCGGATGCAGAGGATACTTCTTGAGAATCTTGGACGGTGACTTGGAAACTTCTGATTTCAGGATTAAGCTTTTTAAAAGCTAGGACTCTCTCTTTTGCAGCAGGGCTTAATTTCAGATGAGCGATGGATATAGCTGCACAAGAGATAAAAAGAGATATTAGTGATCCTCATTATATGAGACAGGGCTGATAGTGATCCTTCGAGGATCCTCTATCCTACCATGAGTGGCCCATTCCTTGGGCAGATCCTTCCCATCTGGGATGGAATCCCTCCTAACAAAGAAAAAGCGACGCTTCCAGTTTGTATCGTTCTTAGTGACCTTGAAGACAGGGTGATCCTCCTCGGCTTTCCGTTTCAACAAATACCGGTGAGAACCAAAGGTGGTGAGATCGTAAAACTCAGCTAACTCCGCCATCCCCAGATCAATCCCTTCCTGCTCGATGATCCTCTCGAAGGTATACAGAACCCTCCAGATCATCGGCATAGCTTGGATATATGAGATGCCGGTTAAGGAAAAGAAAGATTGGGTGAACAATGGAAAAGGATATGAATACCCTATGGTAAATGGAGTAGCAGGAAAAGCCACCCAGGTATTCGAAATAGAGTCACTCAGAGCGGTAGGTGTGAAGGACTTGAAAACAGCATTCGCCGGAAAGCAATGACGAATTCTGTCTATGTGAACATCAGTAAAGCAACACCTCTCCGTAGGAGAATCCTTGATAATCCCTTGGCTTTTTAAGGGACTATCCTTCTTGGAATCCTTGTGTGGAGAATTCCAGAGCAACATGTTTGTGACGAGACGGAAACAGAGTAGAAGCAGAAAACAGAGCAAAGAGAAAAGAAAGAGAGAAAGAGAAGAATACCTGATCAATCTTCGGTGCAGAATATAAAGGGAGTGTATCTTGAATTTAAATACAAACTGATCCTCACCCTATCTCCTATTTATAATCATGATCTGCAGGGATTGTCACATCTATGACGTAATGATCGCAACGGCTAGTCCGGGTGTAACGGCTAGTTTCTTGGAGTTGCCCGTTAGAGATAAGATCGAAACAAAACATAACTCGTCTATTTACAATAAACTCCTTATATTTTGGGGGCAATTGTTAGGGCTGGATTTTTATTATAGGTGATCCTTACACGTGACCCTAACCAGTGATCCTTATTTCTTTGGCAGACAGTGATCCTCAGCAGGACTTCAGGATCAGGATCATGGGACATTATAGGATCCTCATACTAACGATCATCTTCGCTTAATGCAATGTTATTTTTGCAGGAATATCTAGCAGGATACGCTCTAAGCATCATGATCAAGGGACGCGTCTTCACAATTATGGCAAGAGCTTAATTGAAGATAGACGTTGCACAGGATATGGAAACAAGGCTTGATTTATGGGCGGCTATTTAGGCTAGATTGTATCTCATTTCTAAAGGGGTAATGAGCTGAATATTAGTTTAACTACCTAAAATAGGTCACCTACACACATATAAATACCACTCTTCCTCATTCGGAAGAACACACGACGACACACAACACAATTCTCACACGCTTAGACACTCGAAACTATAGTGATCCTTGTACTCAGCTCATTATCATCCGAAGTTGTAACTATATTTTTCTTATATTGAAGTTGGTGATCGGTAGTTGCCATCACCCGAGGTTTTTTATGCCAGAGATCATACATTGATCAAGGGCTTTTTCCTCGTATAAATCATTGTGTCTTTGCATATTTCTCATAAAAGTGATCCTTTACTTTTGTAATTAACCAAGCATCATACCCCGTTTACATAAAGTTTGGTTACATTATCCTTGTGTGATTTTTGACCAAAACAATAAGTATCCCTATCATCCATATCCTGGCTCCTGCTATTGAAAATCAAGTGGCCATGGAAATAGAAGAGGATACTGCAGTAATCCCTAGTGAAGAAGCTCAATCTTATGCAGGATCATGGGTCTCACCAATCATGAGATACTTGCAACACGGGGAGATTCCGATGGGAGAAAATCCTAGAGCTTTCAGGATTAAGGTATCTCAATTTACAATCTTAAATAATGTACTATATAAACGATCCCTTGCAGGACCATATTTAAGATGTATTGAGGATCCTGAAATTGAAGAAGTGTTGAGAGACTTCCATGAAGGAGATTGTGGAAACCACACTGGGGGCAGGGCATTATTCTCAAGGATCCTTAGAACAGGATACTACTGGCCAACCATGAAAAGGGATGCTGTAGAATATGCTAGGAAATGTGATCCTTGTCAAAGACACAGCAATATCCTTCATCAACCAGCTGAATTGCTACACCCCATACCATCCTCTTGGCCATTCATGAGATGGGGAATGGATATAGTTGGCAAGCTCCCTAAAGCACCTGGTGGAAAAGTATTTATGCTCGCCATGACTGACTACTTCTCTAAGTGGATAGAAGCTGAAGCTTTTGCTCAAGTCAGGGAAAAAGAAGTTATATCCTTTATCAAAAGAAACATTATAACTAGATTTGGCATTCCCTCTGAAATTGTATGTGATAATGGTTCCCAATTCATTGGAAGCAGAACTACTAACTTTTGTGACAGTTGGGGAATCAAGATGATAACATCAACACCAGTTCATCCACAGGCCAATGGCCAAGCAGAATCATCCAACAAGATCATCATCAACAATCTGAAGAAGAAGCTAGGATCCAAGAAGGGAAAATGGGCAGAAGAGTTACCTTATGTGCTATGGGCTGACAGGACAACTCCCAAGAATGCCACTGGTCAAACACCTTTTTCTTTAGTATTTGGGGCAGAAGCAGTGATCCCAACAGAGATGGTGATCCCAACCGCTAGAACAAGTGCTCGTGATCCTGGAGAGAATGCTACAATCCTGGCTTAGGATTTGGATACCATTGAGGAAATCAGGGACCTGGCTAGGATAAGGATGGCAAGCTACCAACAAAGAATGGCTGGTGCTTACAACAAAAATGTTAGGATAAGGAAGTTCCAAGTCGGAGATATGGTGTTGAGAAAAACATTCCAAAACACTATTAATCCTGCTGACGGATTGGCTAACTTAGGATCATCGTTGAAGATCCCGGAGGATATAAGTATCCCCATTATCCATATCTTGGCTCCTGCCATCGAGGATCATGTGGCCATGGAAATAGGGGAGGATTCTGCAATTATCCCTAGTGAGGATACTCAATCTTATCCAGGATCAGGATCATGGATCTCACCAATCATGAGATACTTACAACACGGAGAGATTCCTACGGGAGAAAATCCTAGGGCTTTCAAAAGCAAGGTATCTCAATTCACAATCTTAAATAATATGTTGTATAAGCGATCTCTTGCAGGACCATATTTAAGATGCATTGAGGATCCTGAAATCCAAGAAGTTTTAAAAGACTTCCATGAAGGAGATTGTGGAAACCACACTGGGGGCAGGGCATTGTTCTCAAGGATCCTAAGAACAGGATACTACTGGCCAACCATGAAAAGGGATGCTGTGGAATATGCTAAGAAGTGTGATCCTTGTCAGAGACACAGCAATATCCTTCATCAGCCGGCTGAATTTCTACATCCTATATCCTCCTCTTGGCCATTTATGAGATGGGGCATGGATATAGTTGGTAAGCTCCCTAAGGCACCTGGTGGAAAAGTGTTCATGCTAGCTATGACGGATTACTTCTCCAAGTGGATAGAAGCTGAAGCTTTTGCCCAAGTCAGAGAAAAGGAAGTTATATCCTTCATTAAAAGAAATATTATAACTAGATTTGGTATTCCTTCTGAAATTATATGTGATAATGGTTCCCAATTTATTGGGGGCAGAACTACTAACTTTTGTGACAGCTGGAGGATTAAGATGATAACATCAACACCAGTCCACCCACAAGCTAATGGTCAAGCAGAATCATCCAACAAGATCATCATCAACAATTTGAAGAAGAAGTTTGGATCCAAGAAAGGGAAATGGGCAGAAGAACTGCCTTATGTGCTTTGGGCTGATAGGACAATCCCTAAGAATGCTACTGGTCAAACACCATTCTCTTTGGTATTTGGGGCAGAATCAGTGATCCCAACAGAAATGGTGGTTCCAACTGCTAGAACAAGTATCCGTGATCCTGAGGAAAATGATGAGAATTTGGCTGAAGATTTGGATACTATTGAGGAAATCAGGGATCTGGCTAGGATAAGGATGGCCAGTTATCAACAAAGAATGGCTGGTGCTTACAACAAAAATGTCAGGATCAGGAAGTTTCAAATTAGTGATATGGTGTTAAGGAAAGCATTTCAGAATACCACCAATCCTGCTGATGGAAAATTGGCACCAAAGTGGGAAGGCCCTTATTTAATTGAAGCTGAAGCAGGAAAGGGGGCATATAGATTGCTGACCATGGAAGGTGATTTGTTACCAAGAGCTTGGAATGTTGTCCACTTGAAGAAATATTTCATGTGAGCAAGATCCTCATGGCATAGATGATCCTTACATTGGGGGTATCCTTAAAGGATCCTTAAAGTATCAATGATCCTTACTCTGGAATCCTTAGCAAAGCGTTTATTATCTACAGAAGCAATCCAGTTCCTTGGGTTTAACCCCAGTTATTTGGGCTTGACCCCAGTTCCGCCTGTAGCGCATGATGATCCTGGTATAGTTCAAGGCAGTGGGACCAGTACTCGCTTTAGGGGCTGATAATTCCATTGTACTGGCTATACCTAGGATCCTACGTATAATGGTAGACGTACCATACATCCGTTCCTAAGGTTTCTAACGTTTTCACGTTAGCTAAGGTTTTGGCATTATCATGTCACTAAGTTTCGATAGTCGCCAGTTAGGGCCATACTCCAGTTTACAAACGATCCTTGGGCTTGTCCCCAGTTATCCTTGGGCTTGTCCCCAGTTGCTAACTCTTATCTTATATTGGCTTAGTCCCAAGTTATGCTCTATTTCAGGTCCTTGAAGTTAAACAACTAGGGATCCTTGATCCTTACTTCTCTCTAAGGTTTATCTTATAGTTTTCCTGATTATGGTTAGGATCCTAACTTGGATCCTCAGGTATGATCCTTAACTATTTCAATTCTATTCGATTGATTATTTGAATAACCCTTATACTTTGACAACTGAACTTATGATCCTTAAAACATATACTATTTTTTGGGATTTTTCAATTATAGGATATTTGATCATGGATCATATCCTAAATGTTTTCAATCTGACTTATTCAAAATTGCTTATTAAATAAGTGCACATCAAAACAATTGAAAACTAAAGGAACTAAAAGGGGAATAACACAGGATAAGCGACAAAAGGTTAAGATTTTCTTTATTAACAAAAAGACTAACCCTTCAAAGGTTGTCAAAATTACCTACCCCGAGCATCTACCAGCAATACGTGGCCCGTCCGCTGGGGTAGGTAAAGGGTGTCCATGATAACAGGTTCAAAGTAGTGCAGGGATATTAGGGCGGCAGGATCACAATGGCTTCATCCCCCAAACAGAGGATCCCTCCACCATTTGCAATCCTACCTATTGTCTGAAGGATCCTAGATCCTTAAACCTTAAACTATTGTTCGAAATACAAACCATCAAATTGTTTAACAAACAACCATCAAACAACAAAAAAATCGGGCTCCGGCTATGTCTAGAAGTTTCCTTCATCGCCCAATCCTGCAGCCTAAACCTTCGCTGCATCACCACCTCCGGCTCCACTTGCTTCACCACCTTCACCCTTGCCTCCAGCCTCAATGGTCAGGATCTCTTCAGCCTCTTCTTCCTCCTCCAGTTCAGCCAGCCTTGCCTTCCAGCCCTCCACATCCCAGGTGCTCTTGTCAAAAGCAGGATCCTGAGCTTCCAGGGCCATTTGCAGCTTAGTCTTGTACATTGCTATGGCGGCGGAGACTTTGGCATCCTCGGTGATCTCGTGCCTCTCGTAGTCAAAGTTGATCAACACCTTGGCCGTCTCGTTTCTGGCGTTCTGGAGATCCTTCTGAAGATCAGCTATCTTGAGGTCCTTTAGCACTGCAACCTGTTGAAGATCAGCAATCTTGCTATCCTGATCCTCAACGTGGCCAACATAGGTGTCAATCTCAGCAAATTTCTGCAAAGAGGACAAAGGATAAGGTTAGAACCAAATGATCCTCATATCAGCAGGATATAGGAGCAGGGATGGTGATCCTTACCTCATTGAAGTAATCGAGGAATTGTTGGCGGATCAAGGGGAGACCTTGCAGATCCTCAGCTTCGGAGGCCTTTCTCTTCTTGCCTCCCTTTCCTTTGAGGGGTGCCTTGGGGATAGAAGCTGACGGGCTGGTAGGAGCTTTTCTCTTGGAGGATCTGACGGTGGTGAGATCAGTGACACTGAACTTTGAAGCAGACTTGGTGGATTTTCCAGCACCTACACAACCAAAACAAGATAAGTATCTTAATTTCACTTGTATTTCACTATTTATTTGAATTTTTAAGCAAAGATACTTACTTGACATTGTCACAGAACCTGAGGATACTTCCTGAGAATCTTGGGTGGTTGTCTTGAAGGATCTTGTTTCAGGATCAAGCCTCTTGAACGCAGCAAGTCTCTCTTTGGCAGCAGGAGTCAGTCTGAGGTGTGAAACGGAGATAACTGCACAACAAGAAAGCAAAAGGATGTTAGTAATTCTTATATTAAAGGATGAGCTCTCTGGTGATCCTTCTCAGGATCCTCCATCCTACCATGGGTAGCCCACTTCCTGGGTAGATCCTTCCCATCAGGGATAGAATCTCTCTTGACAAAAAAGAAACGCCGCTTCCAGTTGGTATCATTTTTGGTAGCTTTAAAGATTGGGTATTCCTCACCAGGTTTACGTTTGAACAGATAACGATGGGAACCAAAAGTGGTGAGATCATACAATTCTCCCAGCTCTGCCATGCCTAAGTCTATCCCCTTCTGCTCGATGATCCTTTCAAGGGTGTGCAAAACCCTCCAAATCATCGGCATGGCTTGGATGTAAGATATGCCGGTTAGGGAAAAGAAAGATTGGGTGAAAGCTGGAAAGGGATATGTGTAACCTATGGTGAACGGGATGAAAGGAAATGCAACCTAGTTATCAGAAATATGATCACTGAGAGTGTTGGGATCAAAGGATTTAAACACCGTGTTCGCCGGGAAGCAGTAGCGGATCCTATCAATTTGCGGATCGGAAAAACAACATCGTTCTTTTATGGAATCTTCGATGATTCCCTGGCTCTTTAGCGGGCTGTTTTTCGTGTGATCCTTAGATGGGGAGTTTCGGAGCAACATTTTGACAGAATAATGATAGGAAAAGAAAAACAGAGCAAGCAAAGAGAGAAGATGAAGGGGAGAATACTTGTTTGATCTTCGGAATGCGGTTATAAAGGGAGTAACTCTGGAGTTTAAATGCATACGATCCTATCTCTATCTCCTATTTATAATCATGATTGTGCAGGGTTATCACTTCTGTGACGTCATAACGTAACGGATAGTTATATATCAATGGCTATATATCCGTTGAGTTTGTTGCAGATAAGATCAAGAAAACATAACTCGTTAATTTTATATTTTACTCCTTATATTTTGGGGGCAATTGTTAGGGGAGGATTTTCTAACAATTAGTGATCCTTATTTGCTATCCTAATAAGTGATCCTTACTTCTGTGACAGATAGTGATCCTCAGAAGAGCTTCAGGATCAGGATCATGGATCACCCTAAGGATCCTCATACTAACGATTGGCTGTTTGTGTTTCGTATTGTTTTGCAGGAGTATTGAGCTTGACTTGGTCTTGGCAACGTTACTATGGAATATTCCACGAGTATTTCGCACACGTTTGAATGAAAATGGACGTTGTGGAGAACGTGGGAGCATGGCACAAAAGTCGGATAGTTTGTTAGCTTAGTTAACTTTCATTTTTAAAGGGGTGACGAGCTATTTTTAGAACACTTAGCCATTTTCGGTTACACACACACTCTCGTGCAATTGTAGTCTCAAAGCTCTCAACAAACACTTAACAATTCTCACACTTTTACATGATTAACCATAGTGATCCTTGTACTTAGCTCGTCACTATCCGAAGTGGTAAACTTTTATTGATTTATTTGAGCTTGGTGATCGGTAGTTTCCATCACCCGAGGTTTTTTATACCGGAGATCATTCCTTGATCAAGGGCTTTTTCCTCGTATAAATCCTTGTGTCCTTTGTGCAATTTACACCGAAGTGATCGTTATTATTGTTCTTCATTTCAAGCATCATTCCCCGTAACTAGGAGTTTGGTTGCATTATCCTTGTGTGATTTTTGACCAAAACATAAGTAAGAGTTTGCTTGATGCTGAATCCAGGTATTCACATTTAGAGAAACTTATTCTTGCTTTGATTATGGCATCTACTAAATTAAGACATTATTTTGAAACTCATGCCATTATTGTTAAGACTAATTTTCCAATTAAGAATGTTCTCAGGAAACCTGAAATGTCAGGAAGGATGGCTAAATGGGCAGTGAAGCTCAGTGATTATGATATAAGATATGAGCCTAGAACTGCCATTAAATCCCAAGCCTTAGCTGACTTTGTGGCAGATTTCAGTAGTGACTTGCAAAGGGAAGCTAAGTTAGAAGTCCAACAACTTGAAGAAACTAAGGATCCTTGGATACTCTTCACTGAGGGAGCCTCTAATGTCAAAGGAACAAGACTTGGAATACTACTAAAATCGCCACAGGGGGACATAATACCCCACTCAATAGCTTGCGAGTTTCAAACTACTAACAATGGGCCTGAATATGAAGCCTTGATAGCTGGTTTGCAAATTGCCAAGCATATGAGGATCAGATATCTTGAGAGATAGTCAAAGAATTTGCACTCTCTTTTGTTTCCTTTAGTTTGACACAGGTACCCAAAGAAGAAAATGCAGAAGCTGATGCATTGGCCAACTTAGGATCATCCTTGAAGATCCCCAAGGACATCAAGATCCCTATTATTCATATCCTAACTCCTGCTATTGAGGATCATGTAGCTATGGAGATAGGAGAGGATTCTGCAATCATCCCTAGTAATGATACACAGTCTCATTCAGGATCATGGATCTTTCCAATCATGAGATATATACAACATGGAGAGATCCCTAGAGGAGAAAACCCCAGGGCTTTCAAAATTAAGGTATCTCAATTTACAATATTAAATAACATGTTATACAAACGATCTCTTGCAGGACCACATCTAAGATGTATTGAGGATCCTGAAGTGCAAGAAGTTTTAAAGGATTTTCATGAAGGAGATTGTGGAAACCACACTGGGGGCAGGGCATTGTTCTCAAGGATCCATAGAACATGATACTATTGGCCTACTATGAAGAAGGATGTTGTGGATTAGCCAAGAAATGTGATCCTTGTCAGAGACATAGTAACATCCTTCACCAATCAGCAGAGCTCTTGCATCCTATGTCCTCTTCTTGACCATTCATGAGATGGGGAATGGATATAGTTGGTAAACTTCCCAAGGCGCCTGGTGGAAAAGTGTTCATGCTTGCCATGACTGATTACTTCTCTAAGTGGACAGAGGCTGAAGCCTTCGCTCAAGTCAGAGAAAAGGAAGTGATATCCTTTATTAAAAGAAACATTATTACTAGATTTGGTATCCCTTCTGAAATTGTTTGTGATAATGGATCCTAATTTATTGGGAGTAGAACTACTAACTTTTGTGACAGCTGGAGGATTAAGATGATAACATCAACACCAGTCCACCCACAAGCTAATGGTCAAGCAGAATCATCTAACAAGATCATCATCAACAAATTGAAGAAGAAGCTTGGATCCAAGAAAGGAAAATGGGCAGAAGAACTACCTTATGTACTATGGGCTGATAGGACAACTCCCAAGAGTGCCACTGGTCAAACTCCATTTTCTTTGGTATTTGGAGCAGAATCAGTGATCCCTACAGAGATGGTGGTTCCTACTGCAAGAACAAGCATCCGTGATCCTGAAGGAAATGCTAAAAATTTGGTTCAAGACTTGGATACTATAGAAGAACTCAGGGACTTGGCAAGGATAAGGATGGCTAGTTGAAGGGGTAAGGTCCCAAAAACCCCATAAAAAGTGCTGGGAACCATACCAAAACCTTACTGATCAACCTTATACCTTGCGCGGCCGCGCACTGGTCTCACAAACAGAGATTTAAAGAACAGTCAAACTGTCAAACACTTGCGCGCCCAAAGGAAATCATAAACCTTTGCGCTTTCTCCCATAAACAAAGGATGAAAATCTTTAGATGAATACTCCCGCCTTTATGTCCAGACTTGGATATTATTTACCCAGGCTTGGGATTTATTTACTCACCTGTCCCCACACGATAAGGTGCCACACCAGATTACAGCAGTAATCTTCTAGAAGAAATACAATCGTGCACCACCAAGACGGTTACAACCATCTGGACACGTGTCATCATCTCATGCATCCCTGAATTCACAACAGAAGCATGCAATTGGAGAGTAATCTCCACTTGATCACTTTACACGTGGCAAATTTCCAGCCTTCGATCTAAGTCACGATCCGTGTGCTCTCACATCGGATCAAGAAGCTTGACGGAAGGGAACGTAACCGCTTACGGGGTTAGCATCTTCCGTCAACTTTTCACTAACGGGTTTTCCCGCCTAAAAGACTCCCGGCTATAAATATGAGATGGAACCCAGGTATTAATCCAAGTTACACACACTTACAAATACATCTTCTTCTTCATTACCAATACTGATTCTCACACCGGAGTCGGGTCAAGGAGAGAACCCCGTTTCTCCCCTTGACGAGGCTAACGGTGCTCTTTTTTGCAGAGTTGTCGGAGAAGAAGATCAATCGGATCTGAATCAATCGAGTGGAAACCAACCTTTTATGCGGATTCAAACCCCCTAGATATCTCGGTTCCGACCATTTATCTAGTGTTTCTTCATTGGCGCCCACCGATTCCTCTGTTTTTTCAGTTTTCATCTCGTTTCGATTCAGTCCTTTTTTATTCTCTGTTTTCCACATGGCAGAGAATTCATTATTTCACTCATCAGATCCCCGATCTGAATCCAAGGGTTCCACAACCCAAAACACCTAGACTACTGGAATCAAGGGAGCAAACAAAAACAACAGTCATTCAGACAAAAAGAATTTCTCAGATCTAATCATAGAGAGATCCTCAGAATATCGGTTCAACAGATGCCAGACTGTTTTAAACACAATCATTATGCAGATCACCAGATCCGAATTCCCGAACATCAGATCTGGTGAAAAAATCAACACGACAGTATTGGACCCACCAACACCCTGTTGGAAGGCCATCCAATCTAGTCATAATGTTGATATACAATCCAGAAATAACAGTTATCAGAAAATTAAACCAAAACAAATAAACATGGTTCAAGGAGGTCTATCACGAAGACCACATAAGCGGAACCATGATCAACATTGGAGGGAACAACAAGTCGTATTTCCTGTTGTTCCTGGAGGCCCCAAGAAGAACGACCAGTAATTATTACCGGCATCTTCGGCCACTACCGGACAGACTATATGTTTATAGATCCGGGAAGCTCGATGGATATCATATACGAGTAATGCTTCAAACAGCTTGACCCAGAAGACAAAGCACGTTTAGAACCGGTTGATTTTCCTCTCACCGGATTCTGCAACGAAGCTGTATTCCCATTAGGACAAATAGCCTTCCCTGTGACTCTATCGGATGGTGAGCATTCATGAACAGTCACAGTAAATTTTATGGTCATGCCGACAACATCACGACATGATGTCCTACTTGGGAGAAGGTCACAAAGAGAATTCAGCATGATCACCTCTATCCCACACGCTGCGTGCGGATTTCCAACGGAGACTGGAGTAGCAATTTTATACTCAAGCAAGGAGGTCATGTACGTAGATGACGAACCACCGGCAAAGGTAGCCAAACCTTCAGCATCAAATGAACCGGAGAAATGGGTCCTGAACAACGAATATCCGGAACAGACCATCCTGCTAGGACACACCATTTCACCGACAACACGGAAACAATTAAAAGAGTTGCTGATCAACAACAAAGATATATTCGCATGGTGCCCAGCAGACATGACGGGGGTTCCACGCGACATAGCGCAACATTGCTTGAATATCAAACCATCAGCAGAACCTGTTGCTCAGAGGAGGCGTAGCTTTAGTGAAGAAAAAGCGAAAGCCATGGACGAACAGGTAACAGAATTACTCAATGCGGGAATCTTACGCAAAATTAAATACCATACATGGGTTGCCAACCCAGTAATGGTACAGAAACACAGTGGCGGATGGAGAATGTGCGTCGACTTCAAAGACCTGAATAAAGCGTGCCCAAAAGATTGCTATGCACTTCCGGAGATAGACAAAAAAGTCGACTCTCTAGCGTCATTCAGATGGAAGTGTTTTCTTGACTGCTACAAAGGCTATCATCAGGTCCAGATGAAGGAAGAAGACGAAGATAAAACTGCATTCCGCACAGACAAGGGCATCTTCTGTTACACTAAAATGCCCTTTGGCTTGCTCAATGCAGGCGCAACTTACCAACGCTTGATGGACGCAGTTTTTAGAGGCGACATTGGCAAGACAGTCGAGGTATACATGGATGACCTTGTCATCATGAGCCACGAGGAAGACACAATGCTCGACAATATTCAGCGCACGTTCGACTCTTTGCGCAACGTAAACCTGAAACTAAATCCAACAAAATGCTCTTTCGGCATGGAGGAGGGAAAATTTTCGGGCTTTATAGTCACAAGAGATGGGTTTAAAGTGAATCCAGAAAAGGTCCAGGCCATTCAGCTAATGCCATCACCTGCAACGATTAAAGAAATGCAAAGACTCGCCGGGCGCTTAGCGGCCTTGAACAGATTCTTGGCTAATCATGCGGCAAAGTCTTACCCATTCATCAGCACGCTGCGAAATTGCGCAAAGAAAACTGACTTTCAGTGGACACCCGAAACAGAAGCAGCATTCAAACAAATGAAAGAATATTTAATTCAGCTACCAACGCTGACTGCGCCAAAAGAAAAAGAACCATTGATTTTATACATGTCTTCTGCGGAAGTAGCGGTAGGTGCAGTATTGATGGTAGAGCGAGAAAACATTCAGACTCCAATTTACTATATAAGTAAGATGCTCACCGGCCCAGAAACTCGTTACTTGATGATAGAGAAACTAGTCTTAGCATTAGTACATGCAACACGACGCCTACGCAGGTATTTTTCGAGCCATGTCATCACAGTTCTCACCAATTATCATTTAGGCCAAATCTTACCCAAACCCGACGTGGCGGGAAGGATGGCTAAATGGGCTATTGAGCTGGGGGGATATAATATCTTGTATAGACCAAGACCAGCAATTAAAGGGCAAGTTCTAGCAGACTTTGCCACAGAAGTTCCCATCGACAAAGTTCAAGAGTGCGAGGCGATCCAGAACCCTATTGCTGTTTTCGATGATAGGGTATGGACCCTACACACAGATGGATCTTCCAATGACGACGGAGCCGGCGCATGCCTTCGATTAGTCAGTCCCGATGATCACGAACTTACATATGCTATAAGCTTGGATTTCCGAAGCACAAACAACGAAGCCGAATATGAAGCATTCTTGGCAGGTCTCCGCTTAGCACTTAAAATGGGAGCAAGAAACCTTGAAGCCAACATTGATTCAAAGCTAGTGGCCGAACAAGTTAATGGCCATTATGATGCTAAAGGAGAAGCTATGGCATTATACCTTGAACAAGCACGGGCATTAATCAGCCAATTCCAGACATTCAGGGTTAATCATATAAACAGAAGTGAAAACAAACATGCGGACGCATTAAGCAAATTGGCCGCGACTAGTTTCAAACACTTAGCAAAAGAAGTACGCATAGAGGTACTGTCCAATCCCTCTGTTCCTCTCAAACAAGTCAACATCATAGAGATCGGCAGTCCGTCGTGGATGTCCCCGATCATTTCGTACCTACAGCACGGGAAACTCCCGGAAGAAAAATCAGAAGCCAGGAAAATTCAGAAAAAAGCAATAAACTACGAAATGGCAGACGATATTCTATACAGAAAGACATTCATGGGACCATTACTCAGGTGCGTTGACAAGATAGACGCGCAATACCTAATCAGAGAAATCCACGAAGGATTATGCGGAATACATGCTGGTCCGCGTATGGTAGTAGCCAAAATAATGAGCGCAAGATATTATTGGCCGGGAATGCACGTAGATGCAGTAGAAATCTTGCGGAAATGCACAGCATGCCAACGTCACGCGCCAAAGACACTCCGACCAAAAAATCCGCTAGTACCGGTCACATCCGCATGGCCATTTCAACAATGGGGCATCGATCTTATTGGCCCATTTCCTGACGCGCCAGGCGCAGTAAAATTCATCATCGTTGCGGTCGATTACTTCACCAAATGGGTGGAAGCCAAAGCTTTGGCCTCAACCACAGCAATGGTAATCCGCAAATTTATATGGGAGCATATTATTTGCAGATTTGGGTTACCGTTGCGCATTATCTCTGACAATGGCACAAACTTCGCCTCAGAAGATCTTCAAAAATGGTTCAAAGAAATGAAGATCGAACATAATTTTGCCTCCGTCGCACACCCACAAGCGAACGGTCAGGTAGAAAGTATAAACAAACAGATCGTTGACGGCATAAAAACGAGACTTGGGACAGCGCGCAGGGGATGGGTTGACGAACTCCCCAGCATCCTATGGGCACATCGTACAATGCCAAAGACTAGCACGGGAGAAACCCCATTTAGGCTGGTTTACGGGTCAGAAGCGGTAATCCCAGCTGAAGTTGGTCTTCCGTCACCGCGCATGATAGCCTTGGAAAGTAGAACAATGAGCAAGAGCGAAGAATGGATTTAGACCTTCTTGAAGAAAGGCGCGAGAACGCCGCCATCACTGAAGCAAGGTACAAATCCAAACTCGAAAAATATTACAATGCACACGTACGCGTATGTACCTTTGTCCCCGGTGATTTTGTCTTGCGCGACAATGAAGCATCAAATGCGGAAAAACCGGGCAAATTGGCCCCAAGATGGGAAGGGCCATACATCATCAATGAAGTCCTAGGCAAGGGGGCATATACCCTAAAAAGGATTGACGGGACTCTAGTTCCCCGCACCTGGAACGCACAGCAGCTGCGCAGGTGTTACATGTAGGACAACTCACTCACAGGCAATGTATTTCCTATTTTCGTATTGTAAGCCTTGCGCTTTATTAATACAAACACTATTTTCATGTTACTGTTTGTTACAAATTGCATGAAATTTCTTTGGTTTGCGCGAAAACAATATGGTAAACATTGTACACCTCATGAACAGTTTGGAAAAAAAGCGCAACATAAGCGCGTATTCTGGACAAACGTTCGCACATGAGCACAATACCATCTCTCATTCGCTCTAACTAATCAAAGCAATTAAAAAACATGCAACACATTGTAATCCAAACATACAAAGCAAACCGGGATAGTATTACATCAAAAATATACACATCATCAAAAGTGTAGCACAAACACTTAACAAGATCATGGCAATGATCTTCACAAAAAAATTGTTCAGATTTACAAAAACATTAAGGGACGAGAGCTAGTCCTAAAGATAAACACCTAACCAGCATCGGAATCATCATCAACGACAGGCACCTGCCCGCACCGACGAGTTTTCCGGCGTTGATATACCAGCCGACACCCCCCTTTCTGGAGCATTGGGAAGCGAGCTATTAAGCCGTCAACATCCAGCACAGTACCACCATCATCAATAACAACTTTGTGTTGAAGAACCTTACAGCCGGAACCAACAGTCACCGGAGAAACAGGTTCGATCGGATTCTTCGCCGTAATAGCAATTAGAGGCGGTGAACAAGAAAGAAACACGAGACCTTCAGCAGCCTCGTAAACCCTAAAAACCTCCAGCAAACGACGAGTATGGTAAGAGCGTTTCATCTTCTTTGCCAAAAAACTAAAAGGCAAGGCGTCTTAAATGTACATATATATAGAAGAACCCAACTTCGAGGAAGCTTAATCATCATGATTAACTGTCAGGAAATATCACATCCAAACGGCGCTACAGGAAGTGGAGTCATATCTCCATTAATGAAATCTGACAAACGCCGTTACATATCCCAATAAAAGAAGGCAAAATCTTACAAATACCCACTTTTACTGCCAACTGACGTCATTATACGTCACGGCATGATTTTCAAAAGAACAAAAATTTTCTCTAAAAAAAAAAGAGAAGAAGAAGAAGAAGAAAGAAAGAAAAACTCCCCTTTTAACAAATTCAAATCTTCTCATCGAAGATTCGTTGTTTCCACGCCTAAAAGCAGTTCCCTCTTATAAGTCCAGTACTCCACTTACTCGCATAAGTACAACACTAGACTGGGGGGACTTGAAGGGGTAAGGTCCCAAAAACCCCATAAAAAGCGCTGGGAACTATACCAAAACCTTACTGATCAACCTTATACCTTGTGCGGCCGCGCACTGGTCTCACAAACAGAGATTTAAAGAACAGTCAAACTGTCAAACACTTGCGCGCCCAAAGGAAATCATAAACCTTTGCGCTTTCTCCCATAAACAAAGGATGAAAATCCTTAGATGAATACTCCCGCCTTTATATCCAGACTTGGATATTATTTACCCAGGCTTGGGATTTATTTACTCACCTGTCCCCACACGATAAGGTGCCACACCAGATTACAGCAGTAATCTTCTAGAAGAAATATAATCGTGCACCACCAAGACGGTTACAACCATCTGGACACGTGTCATTGACGGGTGGTCCGTTGGACAACCCTTAATCATGTTAAAAGACGAAATAATCCTTCACTTAATCGTGTAATTATCTTGAATTAGATAACTACTGTTGCTTATGTTTCAGGTGCGGTTCGGGAGTTAAAAGATGGATTAAATGCAGCTTTGGAGGGTTTAGAGACGAACGGGTCGAGCGTGGAACAAGAGACGAAACAAAAAAAGATATATCAGCCCACCACCATAAATTACGGTCCTACCGTAATTTACGGTGGACCTGGATTGCATTTGGAGGCTACCGTAAAGCAGATGGTTTGCACCGTAAACGAATCAAGTCCACCGTAATTTACGGTGGAGCCGTAAATTACGGTGGTGGCTGCGATCAGAACCGTAACTGCCCTCTTAAATCAGTTTTTATTGTGTCTTTTCAGATATTCTCATGATTGGACGGTTTTGGGACTCACTAGGGGCGAATTTTGGCTGGTTGGCTTGGTTTGGAACAATTTCTAACATTCGGTTTGTGTTTATGATTCCTATGAACATTAGATTTGTTGGTATGATGATTCACCAAACTATGTCCGGCTAAACTTTTCGGTGATCATCTTAGGTGAAGGTTTCTCTTGAACTTTTATGTGTTTATTTCTGAATTTCTAGAATGATAACTTGCATTGCTTGAATATCATGGTGTATGTTTAATTGCTTGTAACTTGTTAATCAATATTGCAATTTCTAGTCTTAATCGTACGTTCTTGGTGCCGTTGGCAATCGAGATATCACGGGAAGGGTTAGGGTTGGTTATTGATTAATTGGTCATCGGGAAACAACCTCGCGTTTATATAATCCGAGTACTTTGTTCCCTTTTATCACTTCAATTATCTATACACGAGTTTTGTCTATGTAACTCTTTCTAGTTGGAATTACACACAATTGTTTAAGGAAACTGAAACCTAAGATGGTCATTGTTCTCTCCTAATCTGTTTTACAACCAACATTTGATTTGAAATTAGTTTTTAATTTAGTTTTCTAAAACAACAATCCAAACCATTGATCTTTATTTTTCTGCAAATTAGATTAATTGTAGTTTAAGTGCAAAGCTATACAATCGACATACTTTCCACATACTCCCTGAGTTCGATACCCTATTACCACTATCTATAGTTGTTTTTGGGATTAAATTTGATTGTGACCACGACATCACGTCAAATTTTGGCGCCGTTGCCGGGGAGTAGTGCGCAACGTGTGTTATCTTGTGTGTTAGTTTGAAAAAAAAATTAAAAAAGAAAAAAAATCCCAAAAAGATTTCTTTTATGTTCATGATTTACACTTGGTAGTTGAGTTGTGTTGTGCAGGATGACAGGGCATTACACAAATTTCAGCTTATTTACGTGTAGATTGTGCGGGGGTCCACGACATCCATGTATTGGTTGCCACGAGGCTCACTACAGGAGGGCACATGGAAAACCGGTGTCTTATGTTTCACAGTTTCCACCTCCATCATACGTTGACGATTATGAATCAGAAATGGAGGATGACTATTATTCATATGGATACGATCGGGACGAGGAAGTTTATTATGAGGCAAGGATGGATAGTCTATGTTTTTGTTGCGGTCGCGATCACACTTATGATTATGATGTGTGCACAGTGTATTCAGAAAACCCAAAGTATTGGAATAAAAAGATGATGGAAGCGCGCATCTATAGACCGTATCAGGGATATCGACAATATCATCCCGAAGAATATTCTGAGCCCGAGGGTGTTTATGTTTATGAGACCGAGGAGGAAAAAGAGCTTGCTGTATTGGAAGTAACTTTGTCCAAACTCGAGCAATATTTAGCAACACCCAACCTGTCCGATGAAGACCGAATCAGCTGCTTAGTTTCTAAGTGTCATACTTTAAAATTGAAGATAGAGATAGAAGAACGCCTTTCACCATTACCTGACGATATTAGAGATTATTCTCACATGAAGGAGGAGGTTGTGGAGGATAATACCACACCAATGAGTCCTTTATCTGATGAAGAGTCACTTATAGATCAGATGATGTGTGCAGATTATGAGGTAGAGCAGGCTGATGGGATGGATATGTGTACCGAACCTCTTCCCATATCAATGATTCAAATTAACAAGTGTGGGGAAGAGGGTTCGAGGAATAAGATGAGAAGGGTGAAACTACCAGACATTAAGGTATATGTCATGAAGTGGACTAGCAAAGCTCGTAGGAGCAGCTTTAACATGCCAAATATACTGACAAATCTATGGAGATGGCATGTAAATTTCCGGGCATTTGTTGGAAATGCTGCGGGTAAGTGTGCATTAAGACCACCATAACGAATATCAGGTATGGTCTGGCTGAAGACCTTTAAACTTAGCGCTCTCGGGAGGCAGCCCGAGGATGTAGAGTATTGTATTTGTGTTTTGTTTTGCTTTGCTTTGTTTGGTGTTGTTTTGGTGTTGTGTTTGTGTTTTGGCAGGTTATTACGTTTCAACCCTCGCATATGCAATAATTCAAGTGTGGGGATGTTTGGCAACATCCCCGTTGAGATATCGGCGAATCCAAGAGATGTTCATGAACCGGTCTGATTACCGCAGATGCATCACTACCAACACTGCTGATTTACTAATCAGGTCGTGTCTTGTTCTCATTTTGTGCACCTTTGTATATATTCATGTTTAAGTTTTTGGTTGGGCGGTTGGGTGGTGTTTTGATGTGTTTGTTTGTTTGGTGGGATGTGTTAGTTGGTGGTGTGTTTTAAAAAAAAAATAATAAAAAAATACAAAAAGAAATTTGGGATTTGAGAGTATTAGCGAAAGCTAATGTTCTTGGTTAAAAGCAATCATCCCTTCAAAACTATACATTGGGACAATGTATCCCACGTGTGGGGATGGGGGGAAATTTTTGAGAATTTTAAAATTTGTGAACCAAGCGAAAAATTGTCGGAATTTGAGCACTTGATATTGTTTCACTTGACACACCGACACCCCTTTCTAGTCATTTCTTGGTGAGTGTTTGAGCCACACATGATTAGTAAAGATGATGCTTTCATTGTTTTGAGTGGCGGTGTGTGTATCGTGTTAATAGAACTTGTGTACGAATTCTTGTTGAAGCCTAGGATTAGCATGCTTGTGAAAATGATAGAGGACTTTTAGGTAGCCTCGTCTAGATGTGTGAGAGTGTGGGAATTGGGGGTTGGACCTCATACGTTACATATATGAGCTTGGTATTGTGAGGGGTGGGGTTTTGGTCTTTAGAAAGCCATGTTTGAGCCTTATACTATTCGGTTGTGACCCAAACCTACTTCTTAAAAAAAAAAAAAACTTTACTTATTGAGATGACCCGGTTTAGGAATTTAGTTTGTGATTGTTGATGTTCTTGTATATATTGTTGAGTTTTATGTGTTATGAAAAAAAATGAAAAAAAAAAGAAAAAAAAAAAAGAAAGAGAAAAATATGAGAAAAATATGAGAAAAATACAAAAAAGAAGTATTTAGTTGCAATAGTAGTTGAGAATGTCGAAGAAGTTGTGTATATAGCTGATGTTTGCTTTGTTTAGTAGTAGAAATAAAAACCGGGTCAAATCAATTAGCTCTTGCATATATATCCCACCATTTTCCTACCTTTACACATAGCCCCGTTATAACCCCTAAGTCCTTTTGATTCATAAGCATGCTAGATATTTGATAGGAGGAAACTTGATTTGTATACAAGCTTATTGTCGCACAATCACACACTTGCATTGAGCATTTTAGCATAATGTTGCTAATATTACTTGTCACCGAGAGTTGTTGTGAGGGGTGTGCCTTGTGGTATGATAAAAAGTTTGTAAAAGGACGGTACATTTTAGCTTGGTTTGCATGTTGATCGCTTGTGGTTTTGAAATGGTTAGTGAATGAGTTGCTTGGGACAAGCAACGGGTAAGTGAGATGATGACTGACGGGTGGTCCGTAGGACAACCCTTAAGTGCCTTAAAAAGATTAAAATCCCATGCTTTACACGTTTAATTGTTTGAACTTGGTAACTACTAGTTGTTTGGACGTGCAGGTGCAAATGGAGCTTAAAAGGGAAGTAATTTGGAGCATCAATAAAAAATAAAATATTGGAACGGAAGAACTAATAATATCACATGATAGAGGATGAAATTACGAGAACGTAGGCGAAAACGGTGAAGAAAACGGAGTTGAAACGAAAAAGTTATGCTGAAAACAAGTTTTTAGGTTGAAGCCTACCGTAAGCTACGGCAAGGGCCGTAGCTTACGGTGCCGACTGACAAAAATTGTCACCGTAAGCCAGTTTATACCCACCGTAGGCCATTTCAAGCCACCGTAAGCTACGGTGGCTTACGGTGGAGACTGACGTGAAACTTGTAACTCCCTCATTTAAGGTTGTTTTATGGTGCCTTTTCATCATCCAATCATTCCCAACCGTTTTGGAGCACTTCTTGGGCGATTTTGGCTTGTTTTTCTCGGTTCTAAACAATCTCTAAACAATTGGTTGGTGTTTTTGATTCACATGAACATTAAGACTTGTTTGATTATGATGATTCAAGCCATGTGTGGCTAAACACTTTATGATCGTCCTAGATTGAAGGTTTGCTTGAGACATTTTGTATTTGATTTCCTAATTTCTAGAGTAACAATCCTTATCTTTATGGTTGGTTTGTTATGGTGTTTGATTGTTTGTTAGTAGCTTGTTAATTCTTGTGTTAATCTAGTTTGAAACCATACGTTCTTGGTGCCGTTGGCAATCGAGATATCATGGGTAGAATTAGGATTGGGTAAGGGTTAATTGATCATCGGGTAACAACCTCACGTTCTAGGAATCTGAGTACTTAGTTCCCTTTCATCACTGCAAGTAATCACACATGAGCTATGTCTATGTAGTTCTTTCTAGTGGAATGATAATATGAATGTTGAAACAAACCGGAAATCTAGGATGGTCATTTGTCTCTAATTTGCTTACACCCAAACTTTTCTCTTGCAATTTACTTAGTTTAATTTAGTTTAAAACCAATTCACTCACATAAACTTCCGAATTTTATTTCTCTTGCAATTAGATTAATTTAGTTAAAGTAGACAAACTTTCAAATAACACATATTCCACAAACTCCCTGTGTTCGATACCCACTTACCGCTATCTATATAGTTGTTATTGGGATTAAATTTGATTGTGACCACGACATCACGTCAAATTTTGGCGCCGTTGCCGGGGAGTAGTGCGCAACGTGTGTCAGTTTATTAGTTTTGTCTTGTTACTTTCGGGTTTACACTGGTGTGTTTAGTGTGCAGGTTCTACAGGTGCATGCATACTAGAGGCTCTCACAAAGCGTCACCATTGTCATTTGACCCGGAAATCGAAAGAACGCTAAGGCAAAACAGGGTTTTATTACGAGAAAATCGAATCATTGGTTCACCCACTTCACCAATTACACCAAGAAACATCATGGCCGATTCACAAATTCCACCTACAACGGGTAAAACGACCTCATCATTTATACCTATTTCCACACAACCGTCACCAAATACCATCCTTCCACCAAACATTACCGAACCCATTACAATCCAAAATGTTACAAAAATAAACAAACAAACTTAACTACTATATACAAGACAATTAAACTTCACTTTTTTTTTTTTGCTTTTCTCTTTTTTTTTTTTTTCAAGGCAAGCAACCATACAATAAAGCTTTAAACATATCTACCTCAACTAATAAATCTACTAATACTATCACTAACACTTATAAGACCGAGTCAAATTTGGGTAAAATTTTAAGTAAGTAGCTAGGGGTAACAATTGATAGGCTTTTAAGGCACAAAATGGGCAACTAAATGTCCAAACCCCCACCCCTCTCACTACCATGCTCATATATATACTTATGAGGTCCAACTCCCCAAATCCCACACTCGTTCACACCACGACGAGGCTATCTAAATGCCCTTATCCTTTTTGCATTCATGTATAACTAAGGACTCAAATCGCATTCAAGCACAAGTTCTAACGCACCCCCACCCGTAGCCACTCTCATCAAAGACAATCATTATTTATGTACAAGTGTGGCTACAACTCTCACCAAGAATGAAAAAGGTATCAAGGGTTGCCGGTGCACCAACTTGGGGTTAATCTAGGGTGTTCAAATTTTCACATCGTTTCGCTTGACTCAAAATTTTTCAAAATCTTTAAAATTTCCCCCCATCCCCACACTTGGGATACATTGACCCCAATGTATGGTTTTAGGAGGCTTTGACCACTACAATTCTTTCCAACATCAACAAAAACGCTTCTTCGCTCAAACCCCAAATTTCTTTTTGTACTTTTCATTTTATAATTTTTTTATATTTTTCTTCTTTTTAAAACATGACACCACCAACAAACACCAACCCAACAAAACAACAAAATCATACACCACCCAACCACCCAACCATAAACAAAATAAAACTACAACTATGCACAAATTATACAAAAGAGAGAATACCACCTGACTAATAGTAGCGCGGTCCTGGAGGTCCAAAAATGGATGACATCATGTCATTCCATTCTCCAAATCCAAATGCGCCGCTGTTACTCCCTCCTTGTTGTTGGGCTCCCTCTTGCTGCCTCGGGTCAATCCATTGTGAGTGGTGAAGTGGTGGAGTCGGATATGAGACACTACCATCATAAGGCGGTAACGAGGCATAATCCACATGTTGTGGATCCTCAACAACCGGCCTTCCGGCATGCCAATCTGCATGCATCCTCCTCGCTTGATCGTCGAAGTACCTATTATTCGTGTCCACCTCTCGGGAATACGCAAATGTGCGGTTCCATGCCTCAGTACGATCAAGATTTTGCTTCAAAGAACGTTCAATACTTGCACTCATCATGGTATTTTGGTCATATAACGTCCGCTCCGGACCCGACCATGTATCGAAGACAGAAGCCGGAGGACGTTGGTTTGCTATTACTTCTTGCATGGTACCTTCATACGCCCACCCGGGCACATAAGATCGCTCAGTATAATCGTAGAAAGCACCACCAAAACCTCCACCATGACCCCCTTGACCCACATTCAAATTCACACCGCCTTGCGGTTGCTCCTCATAATCTTCATCCCCACTTGGGATCTCCGCTTCACTCTCGGGTTCATCCTCTTCACCCAGCAACAAATCTCTCGCATTCGCCTTAAGAGCTCTCCATCTTTGACCCTCGGATTTTAACTTGTGATACCGCTCCGATTGGGTATATGTCCAACCACTTCCCATTTTGTCTAACGTAAACGGTTGGTGCCTCTTTGTTACCCCTCGATCCTCCGAAGTAAGAGCTTTCTGTTGTTTCATCAACCCCGTGATGATCCTACAATATGGGACAATGTCCCTTCCATACTTATTTCGGCATATCCATAGGTGATGCATAATCAGATAGCGTATCGGAAAACGTGGAGACCCATGCATTAGCGAATAGAGGACAGGTACCTCCGGATATCTCACCTGTTCCTTATCCCCTCTGCAAATGGCTAGCAACAACTTAGCTTCTATCTTCAAATTCTTCCGGTATAGAATACCACTGTATGTACCGGGTAAAAATATTGCTGCCAACATATCATTCCAACGAACATGTTTCTCCGGTTTAAGCAAGAGGTCATCGAGAGTGGGAACCATGTAATCACGAGCCGGGAGACTGTCATACTTCCCGAGCTTCTTCAATGTGTCAAATGACATCTCCACCGGTACCCCGTGCACCTCACCAATCAACTTCATCTGTGATGGCTTGTTAAAATTGTGACATTTCAAGGTCGCCATCCATTCCTGTATCTCGGTCATAAACAAGTTGCTTTTGTCTTTATCGAAACATTTGAGCGCCGATTCCCATCCTAACGCTCGAAATTTATCAAACACCCTAAATTGTTGAAACTCCACTTCCCGAACTTCTCGTTCACAAATGAAGGCCGCCGCCTTGTTCTTCAACTTATTCATGCTGTCATGGTAGAGTGTCGGTTGCCACTCCTCAGCTTGATCATCTAATGGACTCGAATTCCATACCGGTTTATCATGTGGATCCAACTCCATTTCTTCTTCACTCCCACTCTCGCTTTCACTTATCCGACCCACATATTGCCTTTTTCGCGGTTGTTGTTCCACTTGTTTGCCTTTCCCTTTTGATGATGACGAGCTAGATCCCGCTTTTTCCTTTGTCTTAACCATTTTCCTACACACATTAGACAAACAACAAAAGCAAACAACAAAATTAGGCCCCTTCCTCCAAAACATGCCCACACTTGCTTGTTACTATGGTTGTAGATGTTAGTGAACTACAATGAATAGGTTTTTCAAAAATTTGGGCATGGTGTCTCTACAATGTAGAAATCCCCCAAAAGTTCACTACTTTACTAAACATCCTACATCTACAACCATACTCATGTTCAAGAACAATTAGTAAATAACACTATGAACAAGCAAGTGGTTGTGAACAAACAAACAATAACCTCAATCTTCACAATGCACCATCAAAATACACAAATTAAACTTCCATACCTTGATTTGAAGATGCTAAAGTGCTTGTGAAACAAAAACTCCAAAAACCCCCAAAAATTTTCGAACTAGGGTTTGGGATTCGGACCCAAAAACAGCGTTTTCTTGTAAATCTCTTGTCAAAATCAGAAACTACGTGAAAAATTAGTCAAGATAGACTCCGATTTCACTTAGTTTGGACAAGAATTGAAGGAGTTATGGAGGATTGAAGGTTGGGGAAGAAGAAGTTCTTGTGGGTCTTGAGAGAGATGATAGTGATAGTTGGATGGTGATAGAGAAAGGTTGTGTGGATGGGGATAATGTCACGTGACCAGATGTTGTAAGGTTTTATTATATATATATATATATATATATATATATATATATATATATATATATATATATATATATATATATATATATTTTATGTAACTGCGGAACCCAAACGACCGACATGAATTTTTACCGTACCGTAAATTACGGTCTCACCGTAATTTACGGTGAGATCTGAACATGAATTCTGCACCGTAAACCAGTAGGTTTACACCGTAAGGCTTTCCAACTTTTTATTTCCACCGTAAATTACGGCAATACCGTAACTTACGGTGCGAACTGGGCACATATACTTTCGCCAAAAATGGAGTTTTTAAGTGAAAATTTTTTTTATATATTTTTTAGTTTTTTCAATTTTTTTTATGTTTTTTAATTTTTTCAAAAACTTGTAAAAATTACCATACCCCCTCAAAAATCTCGTGTTGTCCTCAACACAATGTTAGAGTAATTCGTGACCCGAACATCCCCACACTTGTTTCAAACACGGATTTCGAGAAAATACGGCAATTGTGCAAATTATACAAAACAAACAAAACAAAATAAAACTATGTACACTACCAAACCTGGGCCTCTCATGGTTGTTCCTCATCGACCGGGCGCAAGATGTAGCCCGCTTTGTCAAGCTCCAAGTTGTTGATGTCGTTTCCCTCCAAGTACGGCTTCAAGCGGTGACCGTTCACCGTTTGTTGTTTCAATGTTTGCTCGTCTTGGATGTCCACATCACCAAATCTCCCAACTCTCCGAACGACATACGGGCCCATCCATTTGCTTTTAAGCTTTCCCGCAAACATCTTCAATCTTGAGTTATACAACCAAACTTTTTGCCCCACTTCAAATGTTTTCTTTCTCAATTTCGCATCATGCACCTTCTTGAGTTTATCTTTATAAGCTGATGCACATTCGTACGCCTCATCCCCGAATCTCTTCTATTTCACTTAATTGCAACTTCCTCAACTTCCCCGCCTCGTCATAATCCGTGTTAACCGTCTTAATTGCCCAATGTGCTCTATGCGCCAACTCCATTAGCAAGTGACAACCCTTACCATACACCATCCGGTAAGGCGTTGTGCCAATAGGAGTCTTGCAGGCCGTTCGGTATGCCCACAATGCATCGTCTAACTTGCTCGACCAATCCTTTCTATCTGTTCTTACCGTCTTCATGAGGATCTCTTTGATTTGACGGTTGGACACTTCGACTTGTCCACTTGTTTGCGGATGGTAAGGTGTGGCAACTCGGTGGTTCACGCTATACCTCTTCAATAATTTCCCAAAGTTGAAGTTCTTGAAATGCGAACCACCATCACTTATAATAACCCGCGGGATTCCAAAGCGAGAAAAGATGTTGGATTGAACAAATTTACAAACAACCGAATGGTCGTTTGTTCGTGTTGCAATAGCTTCAATCCACTTCGAGACATAATCCACCGCTACCAAAATATATAGGAAGCCATTCGAATTCGGGAAGGGACCCATAAAATCTATACCCCATACATCAAATATCTCAACAACCAAGATTGGTTGTAAAGGCATCTCATCCCTCTTCGTTATGCTTCCCATCTTTTGACAATTTACGCAATTTCTAGCAAATTCACAAGCATCTTTGAAAATTGTGGGCCAATAGAACCCACATGAAAGAACCCGATAGCCTGTTTTGTGCCCACTAAAATGACCCCCACATGCGGACGAATGAGCATGGGTCAAAATTTCCAACACTTCTGTTTCGGGCACACACCTTCGTATAACTTGATCCGGTCCAATCTTGAAGAGATCCGGTTCATCCCAAATGTATTGCTTTACTTGGACCATGAATTGTTGTCGACGCTTTTTGGTCTAATGACTTGGGATGGCACCCGTGGCTAAATAGTTGACATAATGAGCATACCATGGTGCAACAAAAGTGGAAACGGCTAAAAGTTGCTCGTCGGGAAAACTTTCATTAATTTCGCTCACATCATCGGTTCCTTCCACTAGAATCCGAGACAAATGATCCGCCACTACATTCTCAATTCCCTTTTTGTCTCAGATTTCTAGATCGAACTCTTGTAACAATAAGACCCACCGAATCAAACGAGGCTTCGCGTCCTTTTTCTCCATCAAGTACCGGACCGCACTATGATCCGAATAAACCACCACTTTGCTCCCCCAAATATACGAGCGAAATTTATCCAAAGCATACACCACCGCTAGTAATTCCTTCTCGGTTGTGGTGTAGTTAAGTTGTGCTTCGGATAAAGTCTTACTCGCATAGTAAATCACCACTGGCTTTCTATCAACCCGTTGACCCAAAACTGCACCAATAGTGGTGTCGCTTGCATCACACATTATCTCGAACGGCTTTGACCAATCCGGTGGTTGCAAAATAGGAGCCTTGACCAAGTGTTCCTTCAAAACAGTGAAAGCTTGCATACACTCGTTAATAAAATCAAATGGGACATCTTTTAATAACAAGTTGCATAAGGGTTTGGTGATAACACTAAAACCCTTAATGAAACGTCTATAAAAACCCGCGTGTCCCAAGAATGACCTTACCCCCTTAACATTTTTCGGAGGTGGCAAAGATGATATTACCCGTATTTTTGCCTTATCCACCTCCATCCCCCTTTAAGAAATCACATGACCCAACACAATGCCCTCTTGCACCATGAAATGACTTTTCTCCCAACTTAGCACTAAATTTTTCTCAACACATCTTTTTAACACTTTTTGTAATTCATTGAGACAAGCATCAAAACTAGTGCCAAAAATGGAGAAGTCATCCATAAATACTTCGAGCGACTCTCCAACCATGTCCGAGAAAATACTCATCATACATCGTTGGAAAGTTTCCGGAGCATTGCACAAGCCAAATGGCATTCGCCTAAAGGCAAAGGTGCCATATGGACAAGTGAAGGTGGTCTTGTGTTGGTCATCCGGGTGTATGGCGATTTGGTTGTAACCCGAATACCCGTCTAAAAAACAATAGTATTTTTGACCCGATAGTTTTTCAATAATTTGATCAATGAATGGTAGCGGGAAATGATCCTTAGAAGTGGCGGCATTCAATTTCCGGTAGTCAATACACACACGCCACCCGGTAACCGGTCGGGTGGCAATTTGTTCACCACTTTCATCTTTGACTACTTGAATGCCGGCCTTCTTAGGCACAACTTGGGTGGGACTCACCCAAGCACTATCCGAAATTGGATAAATAATTCCCGCATCCAACCATTTAATTACCTCTTTTTTAACTACCTCCCGTAGGTTCGGATTCAATCGCCTTTGAGCCTCTCGTGTCGGCTTTGCATCTTCAGTGGTAATGATCTTATGCATGACAATGGATGGACTAATTCCTTTGAGGTCGGCAATCGTCCATCCAATAGCTCCCTTGTTCTCTTTTAAAACTTCCAACAATGCTTGCTCTTGTGCCAATTCCAAATTAGAGGCAATAATGACCGGTAAAGTGTCATTATCCCCTAAAAACATATACTTCAAGTGGCTAGGCAAGTCTTTGAGCTCCAACTTTGGTGGTTCCTCCAATGATGGTTTCGTACCCGAATCGATCTCCGCCGGTAGACCTTCAAATTGATGAGTCCATGGCAGTCTACCTTCTTTCAACGCCATCGCATCTTGCGTTTCCTCTACAACCCGGAGTGCATAAGCATGTACCTGTTCAGAAAAATCACACAGGCAAATATCCAAACCATCCTCCTCATACTCATGCGGGTTGCATCCGTCAACTATATCTGCCATGAAACACTCATCAACACCATTAGCATTAGAATTGTTAGTAAAAACATTCAAACGCATTTTTCTATTTCCAAAAGCCATATCAACTGTACCAAATCTACAATCAATAATAGCATGTGCGGTGCTCAAAAATGGCCGACCCAAAATTATATTTTGTTGTTGCTTAGGGTCCGCCGATGAGTAATCCAAGACTAAAAAGTCAACCGGGTAATAAAACTCATCAATTTTTACAATTACATTTTGAACCATACCCCGAGGTAGCTTATGAGACAAATCGGCCAAAACAACCGTTGTCTCCACCCATGCTAACGGACCAAAGTCATATTGATCATATAAGCCCCCCGGTAAAATGCTAACCCCGGCTCCAAGATCTAGCAACGCCTTAGCCATTTGAAAATTTCCAACTTGTATATTAATCAATGGCGTGCCTGGATCTTGGAGCTTAGGAGGAAGCTCCCCATTTAAAACCGCACTCACTTGCCCGGTTAAATCCACCCGCTTAGGCACTTTCTTTTTGTTTTGCCTTTTTTGTGTACATAATTCTTTTAAAAATTTTGCATAAGCGGGGACTTGTTTTATTGCATCGAGGAGTGGGAGATTTATTTTCACTTGTTTAAACATGTCCCACATCTCTTCTTTTTGGGGACCTCTCGACACAATAAAATTTTTCTTTCCCGGGTCGAGTAAGGCCGATGGAAACGGGACTTGACTCGGTTCACCCTCAACTTTTTCATTCTTTTCGTTTTCACCCAAACCCGGTTTTTTTAACAATTGTTTCTTTTGGTTTAACCGGTGAAACTTCATCATCACTTTCATTACCCGTGACATCCTCAACTACTCCCTCAACCAATTCGGGTGACAAATTGGCTTTGAACTCTTTTCCACTTCTTAAAACACTAACATGATTAATATTAACGTTACCTCGTGACGAACCATGTGAAGGGTGTACCTTAGTGTCGCTTGGAAATTGACCCTTACTTTTCTTCAATTCAGCCACATCGGTTGCTAATTGACCCATTTGGGTTGTTAGTGATTGGATGCTTTTGTCACGAACCTCATCCTTTTGCATTCGAACTTCATCGAGTTGGTTCTGTTTTTGCTTCTCCATTTGCATGCTCTTTAGCATCTCCATCATCTCGTTTCCACCCGAGGACCCCCCTTGTTCTTGACCCGTTTGGTATTGTTTTTGATAGCCTTAGTTGTTTCGGCCTCGGTATCCACCTTGGTTATTGTAAGATTGGCGTGAACCAAAGTTACCTTGGCTACCTTGAAAGTTCGGGTTGGCTTGATTTGAAGGGTTCCCGTACCGAAAATTCAGGTGATTCCTCAATCCGGGGGGTAGGTATTAGAGTTCATGTTGTTGTAATTCCTACCACCTCCTCCTTGACCTTAACCTTGAACCGCATGGACTTCTTCGTATTGCCCTTCCAACATCCCTTGGCAATTTTCAGCCGCATGACCTATTTCATTACACAAAGCACAAACATCATAAATTTGGTTAGTAGTTTGAACATTACCATCATCTATGGCGTGCACTTGAGGTCGGGTAGTGGCCGGTCGGGCTCTTCTTGAGGCTTGAGCTTTCCTCTTTGATGTAGTTGCCATGCTTTCCAAGAACTCCCAATCATCGTTCTCATAATTTGTTCCAAAAGTCCCACCGGTAATGGACATTAGATCACGTGCATCTTCGGCACTCAACCCCTCGTGAAAGGCATTCATCAACTCCCACAATTCTATTCCATGGTGAGGGCAATTATTTATCATCATATTGAAGCGTTCAAACGCCTCGTGAAACATCTCACCATGTTGTTGTTGGAAGCTTCTCAACCCCTTTCTTGCATCGTTAGTCTTTTGGGCGGTGTAAAACTCATCCAAGAAAGTTTGTTGCATCTCCCCCCATGTATATATAGATGCCGAAGGTAACGTGTAGAACCATTTCTTCGCCTTATCTTCCAAAGAAAATTGGAATAATCCCAATTTGATGTCATCGGCCGAGAACCCTTGACTCCCAAGAGTGTTGCAAATCGAGTCATAAGCCTCTAAATGAAAGTAAGGCTCCTCCGTTGCCAACCCTTTGTATTTTGGTAAACTTTGCAAAGAGTTGGTCCTCACTTCAAATGTCCTCCCTTGATCATTGTGAGGAATAACTACCGGTGAAGGGTGAGTGATTACCGGCCGAAAATGTGCTTCGATGCCCCTCACATTTTCTCTAAGGTGTCTCCTTGGTACACCAAACCTACCCCTTGGGCGAATAGGACCCATTGGCCTTGGAACATGCCCTTGTGGTGCATTTGGTTGTTGAAATTGCTGTTGCGGCATCGGTGGGCGTTGAATTGGCCTTTGGAATTGTTGAACAATTGGTTGTACATTTTGTGGCCGAATTTGTTGCAATGGGATAGGATGTTGCATCGGTGGCCCTTGTGGTCTTGGCCGAATGTGTTGTGGTACGAGTTGTTGTTGTTGTGGCATTCCACCAACACTTGCCATCCCTTGAGATTGACTTTGAACATATCCAAAGTCTCCTTGATCACCATAACCCCCGTAAAAATACCCATCCTCATCATAACCCTCAAATTCTTCAAACCCTTCATCATACCCATCTCCTTGAATTCCTGACGATTGCCCAAATGGAATGTTTGAATATTGAAAACCCGCTTGGTTCGATGGTCTAAATGTTGAAGCATGAACAATCGTTGAGTTTGGTCCTATGGTATGACCTGAATATGATGGACCCGCACCCGGAAAGAAATGGGATAATGGTGGTATAGTAGTAGAAGGGTTAAATGTGATGGTTGGTTCTTCTTGGGTAGTAATGGGTTGTGTGGTGTTGGTTGATGTAACATTTTGGATTGTAATGGGTTCGGTAATGTTTGGTGGAAGGATGGTATTTGGTGACGATTGTGTGGAAGTAGGTATAAATGATGAGGTCGTTTGACCCGTTGTAGGTGGAATTTGTGAATCGGCCATGATGTTTCTTGGTGTAATTGGTGAAGTGGGTGAACCAATGATTCGATTTTCTCGTAATAAAACCCTGTTTTGCCTTAGCGTTCTTTCGATTTCCGGGTCAAATGACAATGGTGACGCTTTGTGAGAGCCTCTAGTATGCATGCACCTGTAGAACCTGCACACTAAACACACCAGTGTAAACCCGAAAGTAACAAGACAAAACTAATAAACTGACACACGTTGCGCACTACTCCCCGGCAACGGCGCCAAAATTTGACGTGATGTCGTGGTCACAATCAAATTTAATCCCAATAACAACTATATAGATAGCGGTAAGTGGGTATCGAACACAGGGAGTTTGTGGAATATGTGTTATTTGAAAGTTTGTCTACTTTAACTAAATTAATCTAATTGCAAGAGAAATAAAATTCGGAAGTTTATGTGAGTGAATTGGTTTTAAACTAAATTAAACTAAGTAAATTGCAAGAGAAAAGTTTGGGTGTAAGCAAATTAGAGACAAATGACCATCCTAGATTTCCGGTTTGTTTCAACATTCATATTATCATTCCACTAGAAAGAACTACATAGACATAGCTCATGTGTGATTACTTGCAGTGATGAAAGGGAACTAAGTACTCAGATTCCTAGAACGTGAGGTTGTTACCCGATGATCAATTAACCCTTACCCAATCCTAATTCTACCCATGATATCTCGATTGCCAACGGCACCAAGAACGTATGGTTTCAAACTAGATTAACACAAGAATTAACAAGCTACTAACAAACAATCACACACCATAACAAACCAACCATAAAGATAAGGATTGTTACTCTAGAAATTAGGAAATCAAATACAAAATGTCTCAAGCAAACCTTCAATCTAGGACGATCATAAAGTGTTTAGCCACACATGGCTTGAATCATCATAATCAAACAAGTCTTAATGTTCATGTGAATCAAAAACACCAACCAATTGTTTAGAGATTGTTTAGAACCGAGAAAAACAAGCCAAAATCGCCCAAGAAGTGCTCCAAAACGGTTGGGAATGATTGGATGATGAAAAGGCACCATAAAACAACCTTAAATGAGGGAGTTACAAGTTTCACGTCAGTCTCCACCGTAAGCCACCGTAGCTTACGGTGGCTTGAAATGGCCTACAGTGGGTATAAACTGGCTTATGGTGACAATTTTTGTCAGTCGGCGCCGTAAGCTACGGCCCTTGCCGTAGCTTACGGTAGGCTTCAACCTAAAAACTTGTTTTCAGCATAACTTTTTCGTTTCAACTCCGTTTTCTTCACCGTTTTCGCCTACGTTCTCGTAATTTCATCCTCTATCATGTGATATTATTAGTTCTTCCATTCCAATATTTTATTTTTTATTGATGCTCCAAATTACTTCCCTTTTAAGCTCCATTTGCACCTGCACGTCCAAACAACTAGTAGTTACCAAGTTCAAACAATTAAACGTGTAAAGCATGGGATTTTAATCTTTTTAAGGCACTTAAGGGTTGTCCTACGGACCACCCGTCAATCATCATCTCATGCATCCCTGAATTCACAACGGAAGCATGCAATTGGAGAGTAATCTCCACTTGATCACTTTACACGTGGCAAATTTCCAGCCTTCGATCTAAGTCACGATCCGTGTGCTCTCACATCGGATCAAGAAGCTTGACGGAAGGGAACGTAACCGCTTACGGGGTTAGCATCTTCCGTCAACTTTTCACTAACGGGTTTTCCCGCCTAAAAGACTCCCGGCTATAAATATGAGATGGAACTCAGGTATGAATCCAAGTTACACACACTTACAAATACATCTTCTTCTTCATTACCAATACTGATTCTCACACCGGAGTCGGGTCAAGGAGAGAACCCCCTTTCTCCCCTTGACGAGGCTAACGGTGCTCTTTTTTGCAGAGTTGTCGGAGAAGAAGATCAATCGGATCTGAATCAATCGAGTGGAAACCAACCTTTTATGCGGATTCAAACCCCCTAGATATCTCGGTTCCGACCATTTATCTAGTGTTTCTTCACTAGTTATCAACAAAGGATGGCTGGAGCCTACAATAAGAATGTCAGGATCAGGAAATTCCAAGTTGGCGATATGGTATTGAGGAAAGCATTTCAGAATACCACAAATCCTGCTGATGGAAAGTTGGCACAAAAGTGGGAAGGCCCCTACCTGATTGAAGCTGAAGCAGGAAAGGGGGCATATCGATTGCTAACAATGGAAGGTGATTTGCTACCAAGAGCTTGGAATGTTGTCCACCTGAAGAAATATTTCATGTAGTAAGGATCCAGGATCCTCAACCATTTTCATGACCGATATCCTTGAAAGATCCTTTCAAGATAGAGGATCCTCATTTCGGTAATAATCTAATCTCAAACTATTTCATTCTTCAATTATCTTGTATGCAAGGAGAAGGATCCTGGATCCTTTATCCTCCTTTCACTTGATTCTAAGTTTTGTAGAAGGTTTATGTATCCTTAACGAAGGATTGAGTATCCACAGAAGTCTCCAGTTATTTGGGCTTGACCCCAGTTATTTGGGCCTGTCCCCAGTATCGGCAGTAGCGCACGATGATCCTGGTACAGTTCATGGCAATGGGACCAGTACTCGCTTTAGGGGCTGACAATTTCATTGTACTGGCTGTATCCGGGATCCTACGTATAATGGTAGACGTACCATACATTCGTTCCTAAGGTTTCTAACGGTTTCACATTAGCTAAGGTTTTGACATTATTGTTTTGGTCAAAAATCACACAAGGATAATGCAACCAAACTCTTTGTAACAGGGAATGATGCTTGAAATGATGAATAAAGAAAATGATCACTTAAATGTAAATTGCACAAGTGACACAAAGATTTATACGAGGAAAAAGCCCTTGATCAATGAATGATCTCCGGCATAAAAAACCTCGGGTGATGGAAACTATCGATCACCAAGTTCAAATATAATAAATAATGTTTACAACTTCGGATAGTAACGAGCTAGGTACAAGGATCACTATGGTGTAGTATGCTAGAGCGTGTAAGAAATGTGTCGTCCTCCCCAAATGCTCGAGAGTGCCGTTTATATAAGTGTGTGTGGTTGAATTTAGGCAAGTCACCTAACTACTAGCTCGTTACCCCTTTTAGAAATAGAAGTAAATTTAGCCTAACAAATTATCCGTAATTTGTGCTAAGTTTCCATATTCTCCACAACGTCCATTTCCGGTTATGCATGTGCGAAATTAGCGTGGAAGATTCCTTAATGACGTTGCCAAGACCAGGTCCAACTTGTAATTCCTGCAAAACAACATGAAATTCAAAGAGAACAATCGTTAGTATGAGGATCCTTAGGATGATCCATGATCCTGATCCTGAAGCTCTTCTGAGGATCACTATCTGCCACAGAAACAAGGATCACTGTTAGGATATCATGTAAGGATCACAGGTCATTAAAAATCCTGCCCTAACAATTGCCCCCAAAATATAAGGAGTAATTATATAATATTAACGAGTTATATTTTGCTGATCTTATTCGTAACTAACTTAACGGATATATAGCCGTTGTAAGTGAACTATCTATTGCAATGCTGACGTCACGGAAGTGACAACCCTGCACAAATCATGATTATAAATAGAGATAGGGATAGGATCGTTTGCATTTAAAATCAAGAACTTCTCCCTTTATAACCGCATTCAGAGGATTGAACAGGTATTCTCCCCTTCATCTTCTTTCTTGCTTGCTCTGTTTTTCTTCTCGTATCTATTTCGTTAGAAAATGTTGCTCCGGAATTCCCCTGCCAAGGATCTTCAGAAGGAAAGCCCCTTCAAGAGTCAAGGGATCATTACAAACTCTGCTAAAGAACGCTGTATCTTCACTGATCCTCAAATTGACAGGATTCGGTGTTGTTTTCCTGCAAATACTGTGTTCAAAGCCTATGATCCTTCTGCCCTGAGCGATCACACCTCCGATTCATGGGTTGCCTTCCCTGTGACCCCGTTTGCCATAGGTTATACGTATCCCTTTCCAGCCTTTACCCAAGCCTTCTTCTCCTTGACCGGCATATCTTACATCCAGGCCATGCCGATGATCTGGAGGGTTTTGTATACCCTTGAGAGGATCATCGAGCAAGAGGGGATAGACTTAGGTATGGCCGAGTTAGGTGAGCTGTACGATCTGACCACCTTTGGTTCCCATCGTTATCTGTTCAAACGTAGACCTGGGGAGGAGCATCCGATCTTCAAGGCTACCAAGAATGATACTAACTGGAAGCGGCAGTTCTTTTTTGTGAGAAGGGATACCATCCCTGATGGGAAGGATTTACCCAAGAAGTGGGCTACCCATGGTAGGATAGAGGATCCTAGGAAGGATCACCGTAGAACTTATCCTTTAGTATAAGGATCACTGACACTCTTTTGTTTTCTTGTTGTGCAGCTATCTCCGTTTCACATCTTAGGTTGACTCCTGCTGCAAAAGAGAGACTCTTGGCCTTCAAGAAGCTTGATCCTGAAATAAGAACTTTCAAGATTACCACCCAGGATTCTCAGGAAGTATCCTCTGCTTCTGTCACAATGTCAAGTAAGTATCCTTATTTAAAGAGTAATTATATACTGGAATTCAAATTAAGTTAAAATACTTATCTTGTTTTGGTTGTGTAGGTGCTGGAAAATCCACCAAATCTGCCTCGAAGTTCAGCATCACTGATCTTACTAACGTCAGATCCTCTAAGAAGAAGACTCCTGCTGCTAGCCCAACTGCTTCGGTCCCTAAAGCACCCCTCAGAGGAAAGGGAGGCAAGAAGAGAAAGACCTCCGAGGCTGAGGATCTGCAAGGCCTTCCCTTGATCCGCCAACAGTTCCTGGACTATTTTAATGAGGTAAGGATCACTGTCCCTGCTTACATATCCTGCTTGTTTGAGGATCATTTGGCTTCTGACATCATTCCTTTGTCTTCCTTGCAGAAATTTGCTGAAATAGAAACCTATGTTGGCCACGTTGAGGATCAGGATAGCAAGATCGTTGATCTTCAACAAGTTGATGTGCTGAAAGACCTCAAGATAGCCGATCTTCAGAAGGAGCTCCAGGCCACCAAGAATGATGTTGCCAAGATGCTGATCAACTTTGATTATGAGAAGCACGAGATCACCCAGGATGCTAAGGTTTCTGCCGCCATAGCAATGTACAAGATCCAGCTGCAAATGGCCATGGAAGCTCAGGATCCTGCTTTTGACAAGAGCACCTGGGATGTGGAGGGCTGGAAAGCAAGGCTCCCTGAACTGGAGGACGATGAAGAGGCTGAGGAGATCTTGACGCTTGAGGCTGGAGGCAGTGGCAAGGATCAGGGTGGTGAGGCAAGTGGAGCTGGTGGTGATGATGCAGCGAAGGATTAAGCTGTAGGATTGGGCGATGAAGGAAATTTCTAGACATAGCCGGAGCCCAATTTTTTGTTTGTTTGTTTGGTGGTTGTTTGAACAATTTATGGTCTGTACTTATGAACAATAGTTTTAGGGTTAAGGATCAAGGATCCTTCAGACAATAGGTAGGATTGCATATGGTGGAGGGATCCTCTGTTTGGGGGATGAAACCATTGTGATCCTGCCGCCTTTATTTTCCTGCACAACTTGAAAACCATTATCATGGACACCCTTTACCTACCCCAGCGGACGGGCCACGTATTGCTGGTAGATGCTCGGGGTAGGTAATTTTGACAACCTATGAAGGGTTAGTCTTCATGCTTAATAAATAAAATCTTAACTTTTGTCGCTTATCCTGTGTTGTTATCCTTTAAGTTCTTTTAATTTTTAATTGTCTTGATGTATACTTATTAAATAAGTTACTTTGAATAACTCAGATTGAAAGCATTTAGGATATGATCCATGATCAAATATCCTATAGTCGAAAAATCCCAAAAAGTAGTGTATGTTTTAAGGATCATAAGTTCAGTTGTCAAAGTATAAGGGTTATTCAAATAAACAATGAATAAGATAAAAATAGTTAAGGATCATACCTGAGGATCCAAGTTAGGATCCTAACCATAATCAGGATAACTATAAGATAAACCTTAGAGAGAAATAAGGATCAGGGATCCTTAGTTGTTTAACTTCAAGGACCTGAAATAGAGCATAACTTGGGACTAAGCCAATATAAGATAAGAGTTAGTAACTGGGGACAAGCCCAAGGATAACTGGGGACAAGCCCAAGGATAACTGGGGACAAGCCCAAGGATAACTGGGGACAAGCCCAAGGATCGTATGTAAACTGGAGTATGGCCCTTACTGGCGACTATCCAAACTTAGTGACATGATAATGCCAAAACCTTAGATAACGTGAAAACATTAGAAACCTTAGGAACGGATGTATGGTACGTCTACCATTATACGTAGGATCCTAGGTATAGCCAGTATAATGGAATTATCAGCCCCTAAAGCGAGTACTGGTCCCAAAGACTTGAACTATACCAGGATCATCGTGCGCTACAGGCGAAACTAGGGACAAGCCCAAGGATAACTGGGGACAAGCCCAAACAACTGGGGTTAAACCCAAGGATCTGAATTGCTTCTGAAGATTATCAACAATATGCTAAGGATACCTGGACTATCAAAACTCAAAATCTTGTGAGAGAAGGATAAAGGATACATGATCCTTATCCTTAAATAAGAAAATAGGAAAATGAAATAGTTCAAGATTAGGATATTACCAGAGTAAGTGTTAGGGCTGGATTTTTACAATAC